>NC_050527.1:30097370-30129792 GCF_002922805.2 Oryzias melastigma
TTTTTTTTTTTTCTCCAAAAAAAGTTAGAAGATTTTTGACAACTATCTTATAATATTTATATACTTTTTTAGGGTTTTTTATCATGTATCAAGTGTAATGAGATTGACCATTTTTATTGACATAGTTGTGTCTGAATTTCCTTGCTCCTTACTACTTAATTAGAGCACCATATAAGGAATACGCCATTTTGTCTGGCAGTCCGAATCTACAATTCCAACATCCAGTACCCATGGAAAGTTCTTGAAAAAGTACTGTGGTTTATTGCTAACTAGATTGACTAATATAGACCACAATGCATTGTCTTTGAAATATTTTTTTATTTAAAAAAAATTGCATTGAAATTATTATTTCTTTTAAATCATCCAAGTTGTCCTCATCAGTATACAGTGGATTCAAAAATAGACTTTGTAGAATGTTTTTTTCTTCCTAAGTTTACTTCAGGACATTGTTTACTTCATATTTGGGATGTAGAAAAAAAAAAAAAAAGTGGTGAGCATGGCATTCAAATTCAAAATCCAGGGCACCAGATAGTTCTGCACTATGTACTAGTTAAGGAGTAGTGAGAAAATGTGGTCTTGTTTGATGTTGGGGATTCAAGTTAAAAGGTGTGGCTTTGGGTGGAACCGTCTACCAATCCAATAGTTAGAATTTCACCAACTAAAACAAAAGAAAAGAAATGTGTCTTCAGGCAAAATTCTCAACCCCATATAGCCTTAAATTGATAGAAACCTGTAAATCCCTTTGGGTTAAGAAATCTAATAGGTGTGAAATGTAGATTTTTAAAAAAATCTTTTCGATTTAAATAATTCTTCACATACAAGATGTTCACTACTTCTTGGACATCATTTGGATGTTTTAAGGCCAAAAATGTTTCATCTTTAAGATGGTGTCCATATTGTGTTTGTCTTTTTTTCTTTTTTTTTTGATTGTCCAAATCTAGAATTACAAAGTCTAAACTGTAAAAAAATGAAACATTGAATCAGTTAACAAAGCTCTGTAATTTATTACATTTAGTTTTTGTAAAATTCAATTTTTGAGTTGGGTAAATTGTCAACAAAAATTTTAATATGATGAAAACTAATTATTTTAAATGAAACAAATTAAAAAACATTTGGCTAATTGATCCACTGTTTCACTTTTTTTAGTGTAGTGTCTTTGAAATTCCCCAGAAGTCTCTGCGAAAAGCTAGTGGACGTCGATGCACACTAGTTTGGCAAATAAAGACCACAATGCATTTGGTTTGAACAATTTATCATGTGAGGAAAATGTATTTCAATTTCATCAGAACACAGTAAATTGATAAATATTTTTTGTAAAATATTTATCATTTTTGGAATTCAGTGACGTCATTTTTGATGTAAGAAAAGAAGCAGTAAGCAATGTGTCAGAATTGTTGTTAAAATCCAGGGCACTAAATCGATTATTAGTAGTTNNNNAATCCAGGGCACTAAATTGATTTTAGTTGTTTCGTAGTTATTGATTTTAATTCATTGATAATATAATATTTTGTTTAAAGAGATTTTAACTTATTTATACTAATTAACATAAGTTATGTAAAAAGAACTTTTTATAAAACTAGCAATAATTAATTCATATTTATTTGTGTCAAATGTTTTAAGTCATTTAGGAATTTACCATAATATCTAAACTCGCTAAACAAAGGAATCACTAAAGGAGTATTAACCCTTAATTGTATTGAACAATTCCTTTGTCGTGGTGCAGAGTATGTTCTGGAAGCTCACGTTGACTTTTCCAAACGGAGAACGTCGAATGCAGCAAAGAACTGAGGACTTATTTTACCTTTAAAATCAAGTGACTTGTCACGCCCGTAAGGTTTGCAGAAACCCTGTTCTACAAGAGACCTGCATGCACACAGAGGTGTCAGATCATCAGTCACCCCCATTTCATATAAACATCCCACCATTCAACAGTGTGGAGGAACACCCCAGGCTACACTCATATCTCCTCTCAACTATCTGCTCATTTTTTGTCCCCCTCAATCTTCTCCCTCTGCTTGTGACGTGGAGTTTGTGCGCGCTGTGATGTCTTACCATCTCAACGATGTGTGTGTGAGTGATGTGACTGGGGGCCAGCAGCTGAGCTCTGCCAAGCTATCTGTTTCTCCGTCTGTTTGCTGGTCTGTCTGTCGTCTCCTCTTTGTCGTCTCTTCTCTGTTTGACTGTTATCAGACAAGTGTGTTGTGTGAGAGTTTTGGAGTGTGTGTACATGTCATCTGTCAGTGTCTTCCTCTAAAATCACTCATCTAAGAGAAGATCTCGGCGTCGGCACAGTCTCAGAAACCCCCCGTTTTATACAGAACTTCATCTCCGCTCTGATATTCTTCGCCCCAAGGACTCGGCTTGTGTGTTTGCACATATAAAGGATTCCACGTGTGCGAGTGTGTGTGTTTTTCTGCATCCTGCATTTTTCTCTGTTTGCAAGGTATAAGAAAATAGATCTTGGTTCTGTCACGGCTGGGCCTGCGGGCATAAGAGGCCTTAACGGATGTCTCTTTCAGTGAAACACACACTTTCTCTGCCGCACACACACAGCAGCAGGTCTTAGACCCGTCTCCCTCCTGACTTCTAGTGAGGAATACAGATTCAGGCTCCTCTCTAGATAGTGATCAGCCTTCCCATGGCTTCAGAAATGCTATCTTTACCAGGCGGCTGAATTGATAATACTCCCCCCTACGCATTTTATTACAAAGGCCCAGTTTGTAAAAAGGTAATCATTTACTGTTGCTACTATCTCCCCTGAGCCATACATCTTCTGTCTTCACAGGACAAAGTTCTCCCGCTGCTACAACTGCTGTTTTTTTTTTTTCCTTTCTCTGTTTTTCCTTTGCCTCCAGCCTTGTAGAGGGGGCCACTTTTCTGTGTGTTTGCTAGTTTTGTGGAATTAGGCCTTTTAGTCTGTAAAGATTTGCTTGCCATTAAGTTTTTCCTATATGCGTCTGTATACTAAAGAATGACAGTAAATGAAGGACTAATCCCTTGGGGCACATGGCAGAATCCACCAGCAAGCGCTAAAATCTTCTGATTTCAATTATCATATTTATCATATTTATTCATTTTCCCCCAGCCAGGCTTAATGCTGTCGCTCTCCTCTCCTCTCTTGCTGCTGTTAATCTATTTCTTGCTCCTTCCACCGGCGACATGTGAGCATGTCAGTCAGCGTGACTGACAGCACTCAAGTGGCCGACGGGAAAGCAGAAAAGCTCTTTTTTTATTCTCTCCCTCGTTTTTCTTTTGCTTTACTTTTCGTGCTTCGTGGTTGCGTCGGTGATTCTGGGCTGTTATCGGGAAACTCAATTTAGCGTCGTTTCTGTGGGCACGAGAGGGTGCCACTCACGATGACTGACAGCTCTCAGATTTGCCGGCTGCAGTATGAGGATTTCCTTTGAGTTGTTGTTTTTTTTCTTTTTCTCCATACTATCAGGGATTACTCTATCACATATGGATGTATTTAACACACTGAGGTGGTGTGTTTTTTTCTGACCTTGGCTTGGATTTTGACTGACAGGTGTCAGTCCAATTACCCTCAAACTAATAAGGAGTCATTCAATCCCACTCCAATCATCTTTTAATCTATTTTAAAAGTGTTCCCAGTGGTCTTTTAATTATGAATTTGATGTTTTAGTCAAAATTAAAATGAAAAAAACAGTGTTGTTTCCTAGAACATAGTTTCTGCAGAGTGGCAGAAATTATTAGAAATTCACCTCAAAGTCACTTTCAATCATCCCTTTGTTTTCCCCCTACCCCTATAGGTTATAGCCCCTCACACCCCCAACATAATGCAAAAAATGGTGAGCAGTATCAAAGCTATCCAGTCATACAGTTCTCTAAATACCAAATGGACAGCAGATTCAAATATTTGGACCTTCTGGAAGCTGAAGCCACAAAGGCAGACTCAGCGAAGACACTGCCTGTGTCATAATATCAGGAAGGACACAGCATACATGAGGATGTGAGGCCTGTGATCTGCCTTTATGTGTTCAACTGAGCAGAAACTGTTTATTCATGAGGCGCAAAGAAATATGTGAATTTTCAACACATTCTCATCCCCAACTCGTCATATATTGAGGTTTGGTTAGGGACCTTTCCACATTTTGACCTTTTGGGTGTCCCCAACATGTTGTTTTTTTGAAAATGCTGGCTGTTCGTAAAATCAAAGGTCCACAACCCTCGGGACGCAGTACCGGACGCTGTACTGGATATGGGCCCTAACCCGGCACCAGACGTGGTATCAGACCCGAACCGGTACCAGACGCGGTACTAGGCAAGGACTGGGTCTGGACGTGAACCGGTACCGGGTTAGGATACTGGTACTGGTTTTGGGGTTTTGGGATCCGTGATTTAATGGGGACACCCAAAATGTCAAAAAGTGATGTGGAGGGGTCCTTAACCAAACGTCAATATATGACGAGTTGGGAGTGAGAATATACTGGAATTTTGTCTGTAACTTTTTTTTGTGTGTATATTTTCATTTAAAAACCTGTAAAGTTTGTTTAAAGGATTTGTTCTTGTTCTTTTATTGTAATTACACTTTAAACTTTCATTCTATGTTTTAAAAACGATTTGTTGAAAATGTTTTTGTGTTTTCAAAGCAAGATGAATCACTTTTTTATTTACAGAATTTTTTTTATTTTTGTATGATTTTATGTCTAGTGTGTGAATACAAAATGGAAAAAATGACCAAATGAAGTTAGTGTCACATAGATGAGGTTGTGCTGATTACAAGGATACCAGGTAAGCAAGTAAGTAGTCTTCTAACACGGGAAATTCTAGACCTACACTGTAAAAACTAAAACATTGGATTAATTAATAAACATTCTGTAATTTGTTACATTTAAAAATATTAGTTTTCATGAAATTAAAATTTTGGTAAAAACTAAATTTTAAACTATTAATTTTAAATGTAACAAACTACAGAACTTCCCTTTTTTCAGTGCAGGTTCCAAGGGGTTAAGAAATCCATGTGAGAGAAATGAATAATCCCAAATGTAAAAGGCATGTTGGAACCTTTTCTGCTTTCTTTTAAAACATGTGAGCGCTCCCCATGTGTGTGTATGGTTGACTCCTGCGTGTGTGTCAAATATGACCTCAGAATCTGAGGCTTATCGTGGCGGTGTTCCACATTATTGATAGCGAGCGGAGATATCGACAGGCCGAGCGCCGGCAGCTCCTTGCAGCGCCGGGAAGCGGGATGGGACTTTGATATGACATATTGTGCGTCTCAGCACAAGCCATAAATAATTCTGACACGTTTTTGTATGCATGGGAAAGTCCTTGATTCAGCCTCCCATAAAAATAAACTTCTATTATGGAAGGTATTTGTCAAGTGGGTGCGTGATGGATGGCCTGGCGTTTACCCCGTGGCAGGACGATGGGTTATGGATGCCCGCCGCCCCTTGCAGGGGGAGGAGTCGCAGCAGCAACGCTGACACCAGAGTAATTATTGCTCTCCTCGCTACGGCAAGAGAGGGGGGAGGGAAGTGTAGGAAAGGAGGGGGGGGGGTGCTTTACACAAACACCTGCACCTTCACTTCAACCCCCCCACACCCGACTGTCCTATGACGCCATTGGAGTAAAATGATGAAGGGGATGAAAACTACGGGGACTGGACACGAGCAGACGGATGGGAAAAATAAACCCCGGATCATGGAACGTGTGTCGATTTTAAAGACTGACAGCTTTTTCATGGCATGTAGACGCTGCAAGTCACCTGCTTATCAATGCACTAAAATATACGAGGCTCACTTCCCTTTGAGTTTTTGCAGAAATGTTTCGCCGCTCTGCTGATAGAAGTTTGGATTGCCAACAATGCGCGTGCGAGCGTCAATCTGTAGGCCCAAAACTCTGTATAAGCAGACGGTACAGAGCCATCTGAGGAAGAGGAGGGAAGTGGGCGTGAGGTGATAAATCAGTGAGGGAGGAGGCACTTTCAGAATTGCAATAGTCTTCCTGCTACCTGCGTGGGTGCACAGGTGGGGCAGGTGGTCAGTTGGGTTGGAATGAGGCCATGAAGGCGGAGAGCTAAGTAGGAGTGACACCTGTTCTGTGGTCGGCAGCTCCTCATTCGTGCAGCTGTTTTGTCCCCAACCAGCACCACCAGCACCAGTCCTGGAGAAGGAGCCATCATAGCAGCCTGGAGAATAGTGAGTTGGACAGGTCTAAACTTTGTCAGGATTAGTGAACTCTGGGCAGTTTCTAGAACATTAGCAGATTGACTTGGAGCCTGGATGCCTGCTGTTCAGGAATTTGATTGGTACAAGGTGTTGTGTGCAAATCAACACGCATGTGACCACCATCTGGGGACTTTATTGACTTGTTTGTTTTTTTGTTTTTTGAATTAAGCAGACTTGCTCAAATCTTAATTGGGAGTAAGAGTATTCTATCTTAAATTGTAAAAGTGCTAATGTGAAATTTAGTCATTTAAAGTCCCACTCCGATCATCTTTCAATCTATTTTTAAAGGGTTCCCAGTGGTCTTTTTGTTATGATTGTGTAGTTTTTAAGCAAAAAAAAAAGAGGAGTTTTCTAGGATATAGTTTCTGCAGAGCGGCAGTAGTTCATTAGAAATTCACCTCTGAGTTGTGGGCAGGAGTGAGCCTGCCTTCATTTCCCATTATCCCTTTGTTTACACTCTCCCCTGCTAGCTTACCGCCAATCACAACCCCAAGCTGATTCACAAAGATTTGAATAAAGAAAAATTCAGAAATGCAATTTTAAATGTAATTTAATGCAATTTTCAAAGCATTTGCGTTATTGTGATTTTCCTGCTTCTTTCCGTACAATTTTCAGCACATAAAAACTCAATCCCAATTTCAGCAATCTTGGTATCAAAACGTTTAACTTGTTCAAGACATTAGTGCTTGTACTTGATAGTTTTTGAAATATTGAGCGAGTATTGCAAAAATATTGAGAAAATATGCCTTAAAGCAAGTGAATGAGAAATATTTCAAATTCTTCAAAAACTTTGTGCACTTTAGAATCATTGTTTACAGTAATTTAAAATTAATTTGGCAATGAGCTGTTATATTAATAATAATAATATAATACATTTAATTTAAAAGTGCCTTTCAGGCTCTCAAGGTCACTTTACAATAAGACAGGTAAGAACACACGTAAAACAAATAAGTTAAAAACTAAACTGTAAGCATTATGCTAGCTCATCTTTGTAATTTGGCATCTATTAAGGTTTTTTATGCTAATTGTATCTAATATTTTAGCCACATACTGACGTTTTTGGATAATTTGTTTTTTACTAAGGTTGTTTGGCTGCTTTTGAGTTTAGCTAGGAACAGACTGGCGTTTTTGGCTGATTTATTATCTACTGGCGTCCGTTAGGCTTCTTTTGAGTTAAGCTCATATGTAAGGATCAGGCTAACGTTTTTGACTAATTTTACTGAGGACTGTTAGGCTATTTTGGAGTTGAGCTAGCTTTTTAGCAATGTCCTAGCTTTTTAGTTTAATTTGACACCTACTAAAGTTTTTTGGGGTAATGTAGACTTTAGCTCATATTTAAGCCATACACTACATGTTTTTTTTTGTTTTTTTTTACAAAATTGGCATGTGTTAAGGATTTTTAGACAAACTTACTAACCATTTTTCAGAAATGTAGGCCAACCTTAGCAGTTTTTCATAGTTCTTTGACAAAATTTCAACCATTCACACTAGCATTATTGCAGGTGATGCAACTTTTGTAGTTTTCTTTATAACTGTCCTACATCATTAGAAAAATGCTACAAGAACATGTTAAAAACACCAAAAACACAATTTTCATTGGAGTTAGTCTTTAACCAACAGCCCCTTGCCAAAGTCTAGATAGGTGAACTGATGCCGCTCTCAGCTTCTGCAGGTCTGGGGTCAGGGAGAGGAACAGGCTTCGGTCAATAGGCTCAGAAGACCATCAGGGACTATTGATTGCGGCGGACAGTGAGGCCAGCTCTGCACTAATTGTTTCTTTACTAGCCTGTGGCAAAGACAACAGTCACCGGCAGAGACTCATGAATCTTACATCTGTTTTGTTGCGAAAGCACAGAGAGTTAATAGCCTTTGATTACTGAGAGGTCTGTGTGTGCTTGTGTGTATGTCTGTGCCAGTGGGGGTAGTTGTGCAGTTGTTGACGATGTACACATGAGGGGGAAAAAAATCAAAGATTTGTAAATTCGACACAGGTTTTGTGTTAAACATCTGTGCTTTCTGCAGGGTGGAAATAACTCAATTTTAACAATGTAGCATTGATATGTTTAAAATATGTCAATGCTGTCTGTTTATTAACTTGAATCTGAAAAAATTCAAAAACTTTTTGTGGAAATTTCATTAGCTGAGGAGTAAAAAGTTGTTAGAGCTTCAAATTTTTGATTGGGACTTGCTATATTTTTCTAGCCTATGTTTACTTTGTTTCTGACTGGTTTACAGACTAATATATAATCCTTTGTTCTTAACACGTAACACTTTATATATTTAGCAGTAAACGTCTTTCTGAATCTTTAGTTAACTACCAGCATACAAATTTGATTTTGTTGGTGCAGATGCAAAGAAAGGTTAATTTCATTGTTTCATTCTTCCAATGATACAGCGTTCATAGTGGGTTGCTTCCAACTGGCAAATGTGAACGACATTTATCACTTTCCAGAAGTGCAGATACATTTTCACACTTGAAAACTCTCAAAGAAATAACCCACTGCAGACCAAACAGACTTTTCGTTCCCTGGCCACTCTCGCCATTTCCTTCCAGGGGAATCCTGAGGCGTTCTCGGGTCTGCCCAGATATAGTCTTTACAGCGTTTCTGGGTCTTCCCTTTGGTATACGCTCAATGGGAACACCTCCCCAGGGAGGCATTAAGGGAGAATCCAGACCAGATGCCTAATCCACCTCAGCGGGCTCCTCTTGGTATGGCAGATGACCAAACTCCGTATCTACAGAGAAAACTAATTTTTGCGCTAGTATCAGGGACTTCGTTCTTTGTATCATCGCCGAGAGCTTAAGACCATAGGTGAGTATTAGAATAAAGATCAACCAGTAAATTGAGAGCTTTCTCTTGGCTCCTTTTTTACCATGACTGACATGCACAATGACCGCATGACAATGGACACCACACCAATCTGCCTGTCAATCTCATATTCGGATCTTCCCTCTCCAGTGAACAAAACCCCAAGATACTTAAATCCCTCCACCTGCTTGCTGGAGCTCTCCATCCGCCCAGAGAGAACAAACGATATTCATCCGGTCGAGAATGGCCGCAGACGGCTTCACACTCTGCCGTGAACCACCCAACGCATCCACAACAAACCCAAACCAGACCCCTCCACCCCCTGTGTGTGCCTAAAAATTCTGTCCATAAAGATTAGGAACAGAACCATAGATAGAGGGTAGCACTGCCAGAGTCCAACATGCATCAAGAACAGATCTGACTTACTGCCAGCTATGCAAACCACACTGCTTCTCATGTCGTACTGGGACCAGATGACCCTCAGTAATGCTCCTTGGACCACATACTCACTTAGCACCTTCCACATGTCGAATGCCTTCTGCAAATCCAGAAACACGTGTGAGCTGAATGAGGAAACACACACAAACCCTCCACCACCTTATGGAGAGTGTAGATCTAGTCTAGTATTCAACAACCAGGACAGAATCAGAGGTTTGACTATCTGTCAGAATATCCTCTTTAGTACTCTGAACATTCCTGGGGAAGTTGAGAAGTTCAATCCCTAGTAGTTGTAACACACAGAAGATTGTCCAGGTATCTATACTTGGACTGTTGCGCCCACGACTCAGTCTTGCATAAGTGGAGGAAAATGGATGGACAGACGGACAGACCAAACGGGGAATTATGAAAGTACCCCTAACTTCTCCTTTGACACACAGGTTCTGATAATCTGCATGGCCTCGCTGCTTGCTTTCCTTGATGTTTTCGGGGCTTCAGAGGGCACTGTCTTGCACAGGAGTCATATTTGCTATTCTAACCCCTCTGCAGTGGCCACACTGAATGCAACTGCGTGCACTTTGTTTATTGCATACAGCAGCAGAGTTTGTTTGTGGCCTGCTGTCAGAGCGGCCTGCCCATTGTGATGAAAGACACTTGGACCTTCCCATCCATTTCACATTTGCTCCAATCAATTATTCAACAGGACAGCCAATTAAAAATGAGGGAGAGCGGTCAGGGCCTCGCCCCCCAAAGGCCGCCACTAGACAACTCTCTCCGTGAATAATTGGTGCAATTAATTTAGCATTGAGCAATAAAGGAGTTCTCACTCTCCGCTCTTGCTCTCTCCCTATATATTGCAGAACCTTTCAACACACCAGTCATTACAGACACACATCACAAAACCCACTCTGCAGCAATATCTGAGCTAGCAGGAACCACTGGGCTTACATTCCAGTCATGCTATCTTAATTTTGACTGAATGGAGAGACGTGTAGAAAATAATACAGAATACATTTGTTTTGCAATGATCAACAGCTGGAGGTAATGTTTTATCTAGCTTGTTATTTTCCTGCAATATCACCAAAAATGTACACAAAACAAAAAGACAGCTGTGCCCTCTGGGAGATCCACACAGAGCCAATCTGGGGACTCAGCAGGAGAAAGTCTAAACTGGGATTGAGGAACTTTGGTCTGATTGCTTTCAACTCACTTTGCTGTGTTCTGTACATTTCTCCACTTATTTTCATTTATCTGCAGATACATTCAATTGGATCTTGTGTATATGTTGAAAACACACACTAAGAACTCTCAAGAGGGCATTAATAGAGCTAAATTCTACGAAATGTATTCAAACACAATAGAGGAATGCTGGTGCCCCCCACCCCCACTCTCTCTGTATTGATCAATCTGTAGTTCCTCGTGTACCACCCCCTCCTTCTCACTTCCTTGTCCTCCACCACCCACCTCAGCAAACATCCCCCCCACCCAGCTCTTTTGATAGCCAGATTGACAGTTGAGTAATTTCACTGTCAGTGCTGACTGACGCATGGTAATGGGAAGACGTTTCAGGGCCGCATTACAACACAAAATAATTTCCAATTTACCGCTCATCAAAAGCACTCAAAAAAAAAAAAGACAGAGCAAGAGTGGAGGGATGGGTAGATGGAAAAAGAAAGAGGACAGGGAGGAGATGCGGGGAACACAACAGTGGATTTATGGCTTCAATTACTGATATTTCACATTTAGTTTAAAGCGACATGTTTTTGTAACATGACAGGCTTCAGTGGATTTGAAAACCTCTTCAGACCTCTCCACTCCCCTCCTCTTGTTTTTTTCCTCCTTCTCTTTTTCTCTCTTCCTGCTGTAGAGATAATGAAAGGGCGAATCCAGGGGAGGAGGTATCGTTGGGGGGGATGAGAGTGATAGCTGTGACTCCTGAGCCTCTTTATGAGCAAAGAAGGGAAGAAGACGAGGCCTGAAGCTTTGATGTAGGTGGATTGGAGTGGAGCTCCAACCGTCAGTCACTGGGAGGGCTTCAAACCCCCCCTCCTGGCTGTCAAAGCCAGGATTTACAGCTGTACCTCACTAATCATTAATAGACTTTAACTTTCCATAGTACTCAATGTTGTAATAGTTATTTTTTTCAACTCTTCCTCTCGAGGGTTATTGCAAAACCAATGTTCTGTCAGAAAATGTGCTAAATTTCTGGATCGTACTTTGTTCTGAGGTGTTAATGTCTGCAAATTGACATAATGAAGAGCTATCTGTTCACGGGAATTCATTTGAATGTGTTATTACAGATGGTTGCATTGGAGGGAAAAAAACGTATTCAAATCCTTCATCAGTTTGTGAGGGTGTAAAAAAAACAGATTTTAGCGCAAAAGATTATTTCCAATCTGTTCGGTGCAACGGACCAGTTACTGTCCTAGTTCTGCACTACATTTGCGAACAGTTTGACTGAAATTTGGCTGCGGAGGAAAATGTGATGAGAAAACTGAAGCAGAGATCCAAACCATCTCCATGGTCTGAAAAAGAAAAAACCTGTCCGCCAGCCAACGCTGACAGCATGTTGAGACTTAGCACCTTTAAAATGATTAAGAACAATCTTTTTAAGTTATGTTAAATAGTAAATAATCAAAAACATATGATTTTTCTTTCTTTTATAAGGTAAATATATGTGCCATTTTTAATTTAGGAACACACAAAATAGCTTTAATGAAGATTAGATTAAATTTTAGGTTTCCTGCTGCAGGAGAACATTTACGGCCGATAAATTGAAATAAATAAGCAGATTTTCCTGTCAAGTACAAAAAACATCTTCTTTCATAGAGCAGTAGGATAACCCTAAAAATCAGGTACAAGAAATTACATCAACTTTACTTTCAGGTGTAAAAATGCTAATTTTTTGCAAAAAAATTACCAGAAGAAACATACGTCCTTCTGTTATCTTCTTACATTTTAATGGCATAATTGGAACAATACCACACACCTCTTAAAAAGCAAAGGATGACATTTGAGCCACCTACTGGCACTTTGAATCACTTATTTTTTTTCAAAAAGCTGTGATTTTGTGGGTGGATTATACACTGATTTGTTTGCGTTTGGACCGATTCATTCAATAAGGGTGGTTCATGTCTTATGCTCTACGTCAAGCCAGGTTTTATCAATCTTTTCCTTGGCTTTGGTCAATAGTGAAGCTCTTGTCACTATTCTTTTGACGCAGGAGGATTGTTGCTGATTTCTTCCTGCTCCCCTCAGGACAAAAGACAGATGTTAAAGGGTGTTATTGCCCCTTTGTCCACTGAGAGAGTTGCTCAAGAGTTGATGTGAACCGCCTGTACTGGAACTCCACATCTGTCACCAAAGCACATGAAAACAAACAACTTTTTTGTCCGTGCCATCTGACCCAGGCTCCAACTGTCTCAATCTCACTCAAAATACATTTCTTTGCCATCTGTTCTTCTTTCTTTAACGCTGAGATTTCTTCATTCCTACTCGTATACAGGCTCCATCTGCTCCTTCAAGTTCTTTTCTGTCTACAGTCTTCCAACAAATCCATAATCATTGTAAATATATATATTTACACTACCTATCTTTTGTCTAAGAAAGTTAACCCCACCTTGCATTTACAACAAATTAGAGCTAAACAGGTTGTGCGATGTTATGCCTTTCGTATGTAGACAGTTTTTCCCTGGATGAAGACCCATAATTTATCTAAAGTGCTCAAATTTACACACATTTTCATTTGAATTCACACCAGGATTGTCTTGTGTAAAAGCCCAAAAAAGATTACCTGCAATTCTTGAGTTCAGTCATACAACATGTATTCATAATTCACCAGGCTCTTCACCAGACTCATTTTTATACAGGACTCATCTAAACTACTGTAAATCTAGAGGAGTTCCAACATCTGTGGTCAATTTGTGATTGGTAGCAAACTTAAGTGAATGTAGTTTGTCCAACAGTGATATGGTGGCAGTAGTTTTCCTGAAAACGTGACTCAGACCGGCTCGGACCAATCACACCTGCTTTGTCCGGTGAAATATCTCTATGATTTCAGCCCAAGACTTTTTTCTCAGCTTGAAAATCTGCTGGAATTACATTAATAGCATAAATGGTCGAAGAGTAAATTGTCCAAGGACCAAAGCTAAAAGTGATCCTTATACCGTATGTATAACCAGGGAGCAGTACTACTGACACTTCCTTGAAACTGGTTTAAATTCCCCCTATGGCTGTTTTTTTTTTTCATTAAAAAAATGTTCCCAGTAGTGCAGGGGTATTCAAATCCAGGCCTCGAGGGCCGGTGTCCTACATGTTTTCCAACCAACCTTCCATTGAAGCTCCTTATTGGCTGCTAATTTCCAGGATCAGGTATATTTAGCCAATAAGGAGCTTCAATGGAAGGTTGGTTGGAAAACATGTAGGACACCGGCCCTCGAGGGATGGATTTGAATACCCCTGCAGTAGTGTTTTAATTCTGATTATGAAGTATTTAACCAAAATCCCACAACCTAAATGTCTTAAAAAGACATTTTTCATGTTGCCTCTGTTTCCAAAATCTCCTCTGAGAGGGCGTGGCTTCTGGATCTGAACTGAGCAGCCCCGCCCCTGACCCCCCGTCTGATTATGGTAGCTCTGTCTCACTAACGTAGCTAATTATTGAATGTTCATTGACGTTGCTGTAATCAATACATTCAATCTATTGGTTTCTCAGAGCAGAGTTCTTGTAAAATAATGAAAGCTAACATCAAAATGCTCTTTCATTGATTTACAATCCTTTCCAACTGCGGTCAAATGAGCCGCCGTTCACATTTCCGTGGTCACATCAAGAAGCTCCGTGGAGTCTGGTGGAGATTTTCCAGCGTTCTCAGTCCTGCTACCGTAAGTATTGGATGAAACTCACACAAAAAATCCAGTGATGCTGATTTGACCACAGAAATGTGAACGGCGGCTCATTTGACTGCAGTCAATGTGAAGATACCATCTTCTCTTCTCCAGAACCTGAACTAGACACTAGGAACAGATGAGGGTTTAGTGCATGTGCAGCAGAGCTGTTGATGGAAAGAAGATCATTCATTCAAACAGAGTCTGTATGAGACAGTTTGATTGATTTAAAAGGAGAAATACTTGGAAATGCAAAAATGATTTCTTATTACATTCATTCTCTTTCATGAGAAAAATATCACACATACAGGTTAAAAACTCAAAAAACATGATTTTCATCAGAGGCGAACTTTAAGAAAATAGGGTAAATTAATGTATCTCATATCTATGTCCATCCCTGACCTGGCTTTAGTCATATCAACAGCAGAGATTGAGAAGTCAAAGGGAAAAGTTCTTTGTTTTAAGAGCCTCCTGAATGGGACACAAATGCCACCTCCTTACTGCAGTGAAAGGAGAACACATTTAAACACACTACAACCCTGGAGAGGTTAAAAGTTGTATGTATCATAACCAACGCATTGAAGTGTCACCAGTTTGTCTCTCCTAACATACTTCATCCTTTTTCTTAATAATCCTAGATTAGCTGAAGTGACATATATCAAATAATATGTGATAATCTATTGCTGTTTGCTGATTTTTTTGGTGATAATTGTCACTTTTAATTGAAAACAAACACTGTTAAGTGATTATTAATTGTTCAGCGGTGTTCAGCAGAAGATGTGTTATCAACACTCATTTACATTAATTACCCAGATCATAACAAACAAACCAATCAAAAGCTTTCATTTCTCCCGCTGCCTATCGTTGATGGTAGATTATACATACAGACTGCCAGCAGAGACTGGTATCAGCACAGATAAGCTAAGTCAATTGTGTAAATGACATGATATATTTGTCAGAGCCTGCACTTGTTGTTAGGTTTCACTGTGCTTCAAGCAATGCGAGAGATTATGCAGGTGGTCCGATGCCAGTTGTAAACAAAGCAGCTTCCACCTGACTTTGCCAATCTTTGCTCCAACATAAGTAGTTTTATTCATCAGTTATGCAGAATTCAAAAATACAAAACCAGACATTTAGAGGACTGTAGACAAGGAAAATCAATATTATTAAGTGGCAGAAATGTTGGCAAAGCCTTGACTCACCATTGACTGTATAAGAGAACTGGACTGAGTGACCCCTCCCCCCTCTTCGTGTCAAATAGGAAGTGTCTGCTGGTTCCAAAAAAAGCAAAAATCCCATAGACTTCTATTACTCAGTCATTCTATTTTTCAGAATAACTATTCTTACGCAACTAATTGTTGTTTTTTTTACACGTTCTTGCTATTCCTAATTATTTGCATTATATTTTTCTTTATTGGAATTAGAAATGTTTTTTTTTTCAAGCAATCAAAGCAAAAATAACACAAGAAGAAGACTATAAAGATACATTTGTATCCATTCAGAGATATATCAAAAATAGAACAATTAGTCATAAACATTTATTAGAAAATACACATACATCCACGTACTCTAGAATTCAATATTAAGATTGTCTAAAAGAGTTCAATGGATTGCTTCAAATAGTTTGGGAGGAAGTGAACTTATATAATTCCACCGCTGCTTTCCTTTGCTTCACCTAACTTTCCTTTTTTTCTTTCTTTACCTAAATTATCATTATCTGGTTCTTAATTTCTGATCAGATATTTATACTTTGCCAACACAAATTGAGGTCATTTAAATTGTCATTGAATCACATGGCAAAGATGAAGTACATAATGAGCATATAAATAGACATAACACTATTTAAAAAGTCATCATAACATATTCAGGTCAAGTGACAAAAATATGTGCAGAGTATGTGTTATTAGAGAAAATATCCACATAAAACAGGATATTTTAAAAAAAATACAAATTACATATTTGATAATCAACAGGAATCATTATTTGTATTAAGTATCAGGAAATAGACTGGAGTGATATAATTACAAACTAATTACTTTAATCCTCATTAATAATGTATTTTGTTTTATTTTTTTTATTTATTTTTTTTTTTATCAATTGTAATTATTTGTAATTTGGTCAAAGTCAGTGTCCTGGTCACATATGAACTAAGATACAAATATGGCAATGATGTAAAATAAAAAGGCCCATGTTCTGTCAATGATCCAATGTTGGTATTCCTTCCTCTGCCGTCTGTCTGACAGCCATCCTTCTGGTTCTGACAGAGTTTATAAAGTTCTCTTTGCTGTGATGTCTGCAGAAAGTATTGGACAAGGTCCTTGTCCTTCTGCAAGCTGTTATAAGTGCAGCTGAATAAGTTGAGGTGAAGTCGTCTGCAGGTCAGAGCTCTTTGCTGAAAAGTTAAAGTCAAAGTTAACTTTTAGTCATAGAGCAGATCCCATTTGACTCTTCTTTTATTACTGTATTTATCTGCTCAGATGTCTGTGATCAAACACTTCTCTAAGTTTTTCATGTTTGAAAAACCTTCGTTGAGTGGAATGAATGAAGATTCTGCAGTTTTTACCCAAGTGTTTTAAATTTTGTGTTGACGCTTGAGAATCTTGAAAAGTTTGGGGAATTTTAGCATTTCTGCTCATTGTACGTTTGATTGACAGCATTCTGTAGTTGGTGTGGACCTCCAACAAGCTCGCTTTTGATTGGTGAGAGTGGTTGCCATACAAATATTGACTGAGTCACACCAATCACTGCTTACTGACAGTGTCTGGTTAGAATGTGGAGACTCAACTGAGTTGACTCCTTTTGGTAGGAGGCCAAAGTAAGCCAGTTTCTATGGGTGACGTTGCGTTAAGTTCTCATATACAGTCAATGGTCATTATTTGAATCTTTTATAGTTACTTAAATTCTAGCAAAGATATGTTTTTATACCGTAAATGTTGGAGTTCCCTACTGCTTTCAGTACAAGTCAAACCCTCTGAGAGAGCAAAGACAGACTCTTTCAGCTCTTTTATCACCTGCAGTTTCAAGAAAAGTCTTTTTGCACTAAACCCCTGGTTGATAATAGAAACCAATCTGTGAGTCTTCACCTGTGGCGTTGCTCATGGTTGGTATCATAGCACGCTTCTGCATGGATGTAGCTCTTCCCTGTACAAGAGGAAAGTCTACATGTGTTTGTGTACACGGTGAACCATACATCTCATCCCAACAATACAGCTTCATATCAGCTCCAGAACGCAAGTCAGTCATTTGCTGCACACTGCACCATCCGCCGCTCATACAAGTTCTTGGTAAGAGAATAAGAAACCTTCCAATGAGCGTTGTTTCATTTATTTATTTTTTTAAAGAAAAGGCAAAAATGCAGATGGGGGTTTTTATGCATGCATGTGTGATCCCATGTGGTTTTTCTAGTTCTGGACCGTGACACTTTATCCGTCCTCTATTAGAATCCCTGAATCCAAACTTGTGGTATTCAATCATTTTGATTAAAAGCTGTGGTCTCTAACAGAAGTGTTGGGAGTGGAGCTGCACGGCAGCCTGCCACGTTTGAGAATTCATATATTTTCATAAACTTTTAACAATGTCAATGAGACACGTCTTCAATCTTTGGCTGCGCGACGGTGGGGCATTCAATCTTTCTTTAGCTTTTCGACAGAAAATTTGAATACGAGTGCAGTGTTATTAATGTGACAGTTCATATGGGGGGCTACGAGGGGGGATTTGTGAGGGTTTCTTTTTTTTTATTATTATTAGTTTTGGAGACACGACACTTGAAGCAGAGAAAAGGGAAGTTGAAACACGCTCCGTTAGGTCACATTCAGCCGGAGGGGCCTTGTCTGCATTCACAGCTAGCACTGATGCTAACATTTTAATTTTGCACGCCCAATTAACAGCACTAACTAACCGAGGACATTAATTTCTGCTGGAGCCTCTCTATTAGAGATTGAAATACATTTTTCGTCCTGTTGTGTATCTCTTATTTATTTGTTATTCCGTTTTGCACCCAGACTCTTTTCAGCGCTGTGTTTGAATTGCATTCAAATCAATATTGCTGTAATGTTGATTTATCTAGAGGCATATCTATCTGTGTTCAGTTTTAAGTGGCCGCTTGAAGGCTTTTTTTTTTTTTATCATTTCAGGATGTTGTAAAAATTGGATTCAATTTAATTCTCAAGAATCGCTTAAAATCTATACGTTTTACTTCTTTTTTTGATTTCCAATGTTCACATTTTTTTAAAAACATCTCTGTGAGCAATTACAGCCCGATGACTTTGAGTGTATCACATTTGGATTGATAGGAGGTTAAATTTAGCCTGATGCAGTACAGTGCGTCTGATTGCCCTTGGTGCAGTAAAGAGCAAACCGTTGGCTAATATGAATGGTTCGTCAATGCCAAATCGATGTGCACATCTTAAAAAGAGACCATGCGGGCTGCTTAATCCATAACAGAAGGTAAAGCAGGGCAGCACAGCCCTGTATTGAGTGTCTGTTGTGTTTGACACATCTTTGGTGTCATGGATGGTGCCATGGAGGCGCCTGAGAAGCAGGCCTATCCCCAATCATATAGCTTTTATTACCGTTCTCAAGTTACAGTCCATAATAATGCTGAGCGTTTTATCAGCATTAACTTTACTGGTGTACATATCAATCTGTCAATATTCAAACTGCTTATTGACCACTCATATTTATGGGACGGAGCCATATTTGTTTGGTTTCACTAATGTTTGTACTTACCGCACATTTGCTTGTCTTCATGCTACTTTGTTGAAACCTGAAACCGCACAGGGACCAGAATCCTTTGGATGGAAGTTTGAGATATCTGGTGTGCAAAGTGAATACCATCAATCACGCCATTCCAGTACACTGTCTGCCTGAAAATCCTTGGGCTCTGTCTCTTGACTTACTGTGAATAGGGACGTGTTAGAGGAATATTTCCTTCTGTGATCCAGAAACTTAATTTAGACAAGAACAAGGACTGAGGCTTCCTGTTTTAGTAAACTATCAAGATATTAGAAAGGGAAGGACAAACTTTTTGACTTGTGGGCCACAATAGATTCGGAAATTTGACAAAAGGGCCAAACCATGGACTGTATATAGAGAACTGGACAGAGCAAGTGTGACGTCACCCATTGAAAATGCATACCACTAGCTCCACCGAAATGAAGCCAATTCAGTTGCAATTTTTATGTGATATGAAGCTAGATGACAGTGATTGATCCAAGTTGGTCTGAGTTTAAGTTTCGATGGCAACAACTGTCATCAATCAGGACTAAGCTTGTTCAACGTTCCCAACTCTTTCACTGAAAGCCGCTCGGGAAAATCTACTAATCAAGTATTCCAGGTGGGGGCCAGTGGGCACCACATGCTTTCACTAAAGCTTCTATTTGGTCAGTTTATAACTTGAATAACTTGCGATAAAGAACAAATATTATGAAAAAATAAGAATATGTTAAAAAAGGTTTCAGAGCAAGAATGGTTATTCTGACAAATGGAATCACTGAATAATAACTGCTTATTCCTCAATGTCAGTCTATGGGATTTTGGCTTCTTGGAACCACTTCCTATTTGGAATGTGAGGGGGGAGGAGTCAGTCAGTCCAGTTCTCCATACACAGTCAATAGACTAGTCCAGGAGCAGATGTGTGGAGTGTTTTGGTAATCCACCTATAAGAGAAAGACATGACATTGAATCTGAACAAAAAAAAAATGCTTTTATTTTAATTGAGAATTAATAAAATTTCCAATAAAATATTTTGGAATTTTTATTTCTAAACTACGGTTTTTGTTTTTGTGCCAGTTGCACCAATGGGTTGATATCCCTTGGCTGGAAAAAACACAAATTTAGAAAAATGCTGCACTCAAGTGGCGTTTGGATAATCTGAAAAATGACTGTCAGACTCAGAAAACACACTTAGATTTCAGAATAACAACAAATCTTCCAACATGCATCCATACACCTTAACGAAGGTCAATTTATTTGTAAAGCACCATCTTTGGGGAGACACCAGAATTACAGGGAAAGTAAAACATTGTTAAAATAGTTTATTCCACTTTGGCAGTCCAAATAAAACAGTTCAATGGGCCACATTTGGTGCCTGGGATGCAGTTTCCCCACTCCTGTATTAGACCTTTGAAAAGAAATATATGTAATATTTTGGACCCTTAAGTTAATTAGAGATAATCTTTGAGTTGAGTAATAATATAAAAGCTTTTGATGGTGTCTTTCTGGATTGTGGCTTTTCTCTAATAAACTACTAATGTCATTTTTTGTCTGTCTTCTTCTAAGGATTTAAAGACCCACTCAAATGAAAAATGTGTTTTTTGTGTTTTTAACAGGTTCTCGTAGCATTTTTCTGATGTGTGTGAAGAATATGTAAAGAAAATTAAGCAAAAAATGTTATTCCACTCCATTATGATGCATCCACTTGCAGACAAATAGATTCATGTACGTCTTCGTCTTAGGGTTAGGGTGTGGTTGTGAGGAGCTGTAAGCTAGCAGGAGAGAACGCACAGCAATGGTGAGGGGAGGAGGGGGCGGTGTTGATCTGCGCTAACAGTTGCACCTACAACTTTGAGGTGAATTTTGAATAAGTTACTGCTGCTCTGCAGAAACTGTGTCCTAGAAAATGACATGTTTTTGGATTTCGACTAAAAACAACATAATCCTAATTAAAAGACCACTGGTAACACTTTTACGATTGATCAAAAGATGATCCCAATGGATCTTTAAAATAGTTCCAGGTTTGGAAATGTGAAGGTCTGGTGAGTCCATGAAATAAAATTAAACTGGCTGACGATAAAAACTCAAGTCAACATTTTGATCACAAATCCAAACATTTTTGACTCAAATGTAGCAGGAACTTTACGTTGTATCAATGAAAAAGCTGTTTTTATGTTGTCTGTGATTGTCTTGTCACCCCATTTGTCTCCTAAATTGTTGCTGTAAGCTCAGTGACAACATTAAAGTTGTTCTACCAGCTGAGGACACACTAATGCCATTACTGATGTAAGACAAGCTTAGTAATATACCAACTGTAGTATTTGGTAAGATTGAACCATAATTTAACAAATTGGCACTGCTGTAGCCTGAAGCTCCACCGTCTTAACGTTTTTTGTGTTCATGTTGTGTGATTTCATGTTGAATTCCAGTCTGCGTAGCTTCTTTTTGTTTGCTTTGACTTGAGGACCCATCCTCTCCATGAGCCGAGTTCCTCCCTGCCCCTGCTGCTGCGTATCTACTGGCTCGTTGTCAAGAGAATGGATGGAGACCGTCCCCCCAAGTGAAAACCTGGCCAGACACTGCGTGCTAACCCACTGGATAACAGATAGACACAGACACCCCACATCCCTTGTGGGGGTTTGAAAGAGGTGCTGGGAGGTTGTGTTGTGTCTGTGCAGGCGTGTGTTCTGAAAGCAATCGCGTGGTCGTTTGTAACCTTGGCACTCTCATAGCACCTGCTGCCTAAACCAGGCAGGCTGGTAATGATGCAGACGGATGATGTTAATAAGAAGAGGTGCCCCCCTCGGCTACTCAGCTCAGGTAGAGCGCACGTCCACTCGCACACACGAACCAAAAGAAACATTTAGCAGCATTTTATAGTCACAACTTTCATGCTTGTTCCTTCAAGAAGTGTTTGTGTGCTTCAGGATCCACTCAAATCATCTTTTGATCTGTTGTAAAAGTGTTCCCAGTGTTTTTTGTAATTATTGTAATGATGTGTTTAGCCCAAAAAAATAAAAAAATAAAAAAAGCTGTTGTTTTCTAGGACATAGTGTCTGCAGAGCGCCAGTAGTTCACCAGAAATTTGCCTCTGAGTTGTGGTTGGGACTGTTACGCTAGGTTCACACCGGACGCAGAAGTGCTGCAAAGCGGTGTGTGAGCGGAGTGTGCGTGGTATCCACTTAACCTCCAGGTCACAACAGACACGTGTGCGTTTGAGTGTCTGTGTATAAGTCTGTTTGTTTATTATGCGTTTATTTTCATCTTTACAGTCTGTTTAGATACAAAAATATGATTGTATTTGTCAATTGTGGTATTTTATTGTGAAAAATTGGTTATGTGTTGAAAATTGACCAGATTTTCTCGTCGGTCGTCTAAACAATTGCTGCGCAGCGTGAGCCAGCCGTGGTACTTTGTGTATGGTGTGAATTACACCATAGGTTAAGGGTGCTGAATGGAAGTGGCCTCCATTCTGTGGTTCTTCAATGCGGTGTGAACCAGCGTTAGTGTAAGAGAAAGGCCCAATCCGAATTCTTCCCTTCTCCCTAGCCCTTCCCCTTTATTTAACTCTCCAAACGGAGAGTTATTAAAAAGTAGTGTCTTAAATCTTGGACGTTACTTTTATTCGATGACGTCATCAATAATCGCCGGTCCACTAGCATTAGCGCAGAGCTTCCAGAGCTTGAATATAAATAACATTAGTTTTATAACTTTAAAAACATCAAGTATTTACTTACTTTTAAATTTAAACGTCTGTGGTTCAGAGCACAGCCACGGGAAGAGAAGCGCTTCTCAGTGCAACGCGGTTGACCCTCGTGACGGAGGACTTTGTATCCCTCTGCTTGGAGGGTCGGATTTAAAAAAAAAAAATTCCGGACACACTGGCACTAAAAATGCCCCTTCAAATGGGGGGGAAAGGAGCACCGCGTCTAAAGTAACAAACACCTGTTTGAGCTGGAATTCATTGAAAACAGCACACAATTAGAAAGTAAAATGAAAGTTTTTTTTGCTGGTCACGGCTAGCTCTGTGGAGAAATTGAGTGTTGGTGTTAGACTGAGGGCGATGCTGACGTCAGCACGATTCAACCAGCTCGTTTTTGTGGGCATGGGAGGGGCTGCTGGAGACAGCGCAGGTTTTTAGAGAATTCCCCTTGAATGCATGAACGGATCAAAATACTGCTTAAATACAAGCTGATTCCAACTGTATTTTTGCATCTACTCTTGATTCACAATGATTTGTATAAAAAAATACTCAATTTAATACAAAACCCTCAAAAAGGCAATTTTAAGCAGAATTTTCTCATTAAATGTCGTGAGAAAAAAACGCTGCTAAAAGATTTGAAAAACACCAAAACATGATTTTCATTGGAGATTTGGCAGAACAACGAGAAATAAAGCATGAGCCCTGAAATCATTCCAGCTGGAGATCACAGAGATCAACCGTAGTGATTAAAGTGCTGCTTTTATTCAGCCTGCATACTCTTGAGTTGATGTTTTAGGGGTGTGTTGCAGTATTTGTTTATGGTCTTGGTCTCCTTCCGCAGTCAGGATGTGTATCAGGCCCAGATGGGCCAGATATGCACAGGTTGGTCGTTACTTTCATCTCTTTTTTTTTTTTTCTCTTCACAATGCTAAAGAATTGATGGAGTCGCCATGTTTATTCCAGCAATGTCAGCACACACACACACAGCTTCCCTCTGTGTCTCTCTTTTCTTCGTCTTCTTTCTCTCCCTCTCTTTCTTACGAGGTAAACATATTTTGCAGAAAAGCTGACGGAGAGCTTGTTTTAACAACCTCAAGGTCAGCAAGTCAAAGCTTGCCGCCGTCACGCCACCCTGGCAGTGTGCGGCCCGTGTCAATGCGCGTGCACTGCCGCGTTGCAACAGTGTGGCATCTCCTTGGCAGATTTATACCTCTCTGTGCACCTTCAATAATTCAATAACAGGGCTTGTGTCTCCTCCCCAGCTTTCAGAGTCATTATAGGAGGGGGCTAAATGCCACCAGGCCTGGTCCATCTCTCCATCTGTGTCTCTTTACTGGAGCGCCAGTGTGCCCACACACACACACACACCTATTCATGCACATACTCTTTAGCTGCCCCACTTTAAGTAGGGCTTCCACGGTCGAACCGGCTGTTGCAAACGCAGCCAGAGGCCTGCTATATCTGTCATATCGGTAAATGTGTTAACTTCCGGCCTCCCAGAATCATCTGCAGCGACTGCATAAGTCCGTTCCTTTGTTCCCTCATGTCTTTTATGGCCTGTCGATGCCTCACCGCTGTGGTGCGAGGCTGTTTTAACCCCGCTTAGCCGCGTCCTGGACATCCGTGACTCCTCCAGCATTACGGAGCTCCTTCAATCTCTCCCATCGATCCGGCTCCACCTCCTTTGTTGCTATGCGCTCCAACCTCCCTCTGACCCATCTTCTGCTGCCTCATTGTCCTGTCGAGTAATGCGCCCTGCCCGGTGCCCTCCCAGCACCCGCCCCTGCGTGTGTGTCCGCACGCACGCGCAAGCACGCGCGCCGCTGACCTGAGTGATGAGTGGTGACCCTCTGGCTGGCGCCTGGCGTCCTCCTCGCTCCTATTGATTAGATCTGAGGTTTCATACAGTAGCCGCCTCACGTGACTCTGTCATTTACTGTCTCCGAAACCGTCTCCGAGACCCGTCTTGCACGTGCGCGTGCCTCCCCGCAGTCACTTATGAGCTACACGTGTAAAGCGAGGGAGTCTGTTCTTAACTGCGCTAATTGATGCAAAAAGGGTTAAAGGGCCGCACTCTACATTCGCCGCGCGAGTATACGGAGGCATCCGGCAGAATTAGTTTAATTAGGAGACAACAGATGCAGCATGCTAACTGCTTGTCTCAGTTAGGTTACAGGATGAGTCAGCAGCCGAGTGAAGTGTGAGTGAGGGATCAGAGAGGAGCCGAGAATACAGCTGTTGTTGTTTATGAACATCTCGGGGCTTGATGGGATTTCGCGGAGTCAGATTTGAGAGGCAATCATCGCTCAACATGTCAGGCTGTTCCTGCTCTAACATACTTTAGTAAACATAATCCTCAAGAAAAACTACACCATTGTGTGTGTGTGTGTGTCCCTTCCACTCAGTCTTTGCCACAGTAATGCTCAGGTTAAGTGTAGTTGCAGGCTATTATACATCATTAGGGTAAGTAAGGCTCAGGCAGCGCGGCGAGAGAAATGGACTCTTTCTGATGCTTTATTTCTCTCCAGCCACGCTGACGTCACACATGTGTGAGTGCGGTAAACACACAGTTCTCCAGTCAGTCACAAATCACGCTGTCAATCAGATGGTTTATAGAGGCTAAAGCCTCCTGACGGCTGGTAGTCAGTCAACCTCGCCTGCCACTCGCCTGCCACCGCGGAAATTAAAGCATTCCTAATGGATAGATTGGAGTGTTTTATTATGTTTTCACATTTTATGATACATGTTAATGCCAGCCACGCTGGACTTGGAGGGCGGTAATTTCTTCTAACCACATCAATTAGAGTTGAGATCGTACACGAGCTACACATCAGCCTTTTAATAAAATGAGAGATTAGGCATCAGGCGTGATAGATAGGACACAATTCATTTCTGTTTCACTACGGGGACGATTAAAAGTGGCTTTTATTGATAATCCCCTGAGATTTGTTGGCTTATTTTCTTGTTTTGACCAGAAATTGCTTTTTTTTTTTCTTGACAAAAAAAATGTAACTTCTGTCACAAAATACATGTTTTCCTAAAAAAAAAACAAAAAAAAGACGTTTAGCCCCTCCAAAGGCGAAGTTCAACTGTCAGCAACAACTTGGAGCTGATAGATGAAAGAGGACAGAAAAAAGACTAATTGTTCTCATTACAGAACAAATAAAATCAATATCTGTGAACGGGGGGGGGTGGCGGTTTGGGTCTGAAAGGGCGCTGTAGTTATTGCAGAGAAGTGGATTTGGTTGGAATTGCGAGCTCCGGCTAAGTCACAGCGGAACCGATCACATTTGAATGCTAATTCCGACAAAGGACAGTTAGATTAATAGATGTGGCGATCCAGCGCCGGTCCTTCCCCACATAAAAGCCGTGGGGGTGTTTGGGACTGAAGTTTTAAACGCAATTAAATGAGAAAACACATAGTGGAAGGGAGAAAAAAAAGCAGATATTTCCCCAATTTTTTCAAATTAAAGAAGGAAATTTCATTACCAGGGGGAGCATATTTTACACAGGCAATTACAAGGTTAATACATCTTCAACATTCCCATTTAAAGTCCTAGTGTATTTGGTCAGGGATTTTCTTCTTGTGTTTTAGTTTAATTGGTTAAGCAGAGGAACTGTGGTGCACAGACTGACACACAAACACAATAACTTTGTAGCCTTTGCCTGAACAGATCCGAAAATCTGTTCATGAAATCTCATCAAGCAATTGATAAAACTCCATCAATCCATCCAAATGTGTGCGACTGTTACTCAAACTTTTTCTCCCTGAATCGTCGAGCGGTTCTCACTCATTTTTAGATACCACATCTCCATCTGCATAATTAGTAAGATGATTTTGACACATTTAGATGCTGTGAAAGACTTTGACCATTTAACACCAGAGCTCCAGTGTTTATGTTCTTTATTTACTGTAACTTCCAGCTGATTTTGAAGGAGTAAACCAGCATGACATGTATTATTTACATCACAATAACGATCTATATCATGATATAAATCATTTTATATCACAATAATGATAGGTATCACAACATAAATTATTTTATTTCACAATAATGATACATATCACAATATAAATTATTTTATTTCACAATAATGATATATATAACGATATATATGATTTTATATCACAATAACAATATATATCACAATATAAATTATTTTATTTTACATTAACGATATATCACGATATAAGTTATTTTATTTCACAAAAACAATTGATCTCACAATATAAACTATTTTATATCACAATAATAATATATACATCACAATAAACAACAATAACGTATATTTTCAGTTTTTCTCAAAAACTATCATAGCTTACTTTTCTGACCATTTGAGGTTACAGATAATTGAAAAGTCACAATCAATTTTTTTTAACATCTCTGAGTAAAAAAAACATTTTTGTACAAAACTCTGTGACACTTACGTCAATTGTGTCAACTGTTGAAGAGTTACCATAACAAAAACAATATAGACACTGGAGTTATTATTTTTTTCTTTTTCTTTCAGAAGTTATGTCAGTAAGCGGAACTTCGGAACTTCAATCTCAATTTTTGAACTGGAAAAAAAGCACTCGCTAGACCGTGTTAACAATTGAAAAATTACAGTATGTTAAAGATTTTGTGTTTAAGCGTCACCGATGACGCCTCAGGTGTTAAAGGGTTAATTAAGTCAAACTCTCTGAGAAAGCGTAAAACAAAACTTATTGTGAGTTGACTGCTTTTATTTTACTAATAAGAAGTTGAAAACACCAAAGTGTCCTTCCTGTCAGGCTGTTTTCCTCTGATTTAGTCTGTCTTACATCCACGGAGAGACAGCACATCATGTGATAGAAACTCAACAGTGAGGCAAATTGGCAGAGCCACAGAGGGCGGATCGACAGCGAGAAGACAAGCTGGGAAGGAGGCGGAGAGCAGAGGAGGCAGTGTGAAAGATCCGGAGAAGCAGAGATGGAGACGATGGCGGAGGGAGAGAGGCTGCGCTGGTTTATATAACATCTCCAGGCTGGTCTTTGGCATGCGTCAGGGGGGCTGAGCCATCAATCACTCCATCTGTGTAAAATCACGGGCTGACTCCAATATTGCTAAATATTTATACTGTCACATACACACAGGCGTGCAGATGAAAAGAGCCATTCATTAGGGCCTTCTCAGGCCTGTCAGCCTGGAGATGGAGATTAGAGAAGCAACCTCCCACTGTGCCTGCCTCTCCTCTCACCGAGCTCCTCAGCCCTATATATAGAGCCATCAGGACGATAAATATCTCCAGCTTGCCTCTGTTGGGTAAATACCTAGTAAATATGGCAGGGAGGATCGGAGACTAAGCTAAACAGACCTGTGTTTTGTGAGTTGTGTACGTGTGTGACTCACACACCAGCAAACAAGAAGAACTTTTCTCACTTTTTTTTTCTGAGTATGCTTTGATTTTGATTGTATCAAAGTGATGTAGTCTCAGATGTTCATTCAAAGTATAAAAAAGCAAAAATCTAACCATTCATTAGTTTTCTTAACCTGCTAAATCCCCTTTGAAGTCACAAGGTTGCTGGAGCCTATCCCAGCCACTATCAGCGGGCAGTGGGTGCAATCAGGACAGGTCACCAGTCTGTGGCAAGGATATGCAGATACATGTTTTAAACTAAATATATTGATTTACAACACTTTATCTAGTCTTGAAATACCCATTATTAGATTGATTTATTTTAATTCAGTTTCAAACATTCTGTTTTACGGCGCTATAGCGAAGAAGCAAAGTTGTTCAGCAACCATTTCAACTGACAATAGCTACTCGTAATCATCAATCAATCAATCATTTTCTTTAAATAGCACTCTTCATCAACATGCTGTTGAAAACAAGGTGCTTAACAAAAATACTTATAAGTATTAGTTACAAATTAAAAAAAGTAAAAAGTCATAAGACACGTACGATTTAACAGCAATTTAAACAACAGGCTTTAACACACAAAAAAATATTTAACCAAACAACATAGATGTGTACAGCCATTATATCTTCATAAGCATATTTTTTGTGATAGTTTCACACAATTAAAACAAACAAAAAAACACTACGTTTACAGAGTATTCACATATAAGGATCTACATGAAATGCTTTGGTTGTAAATTCCCGCTGCAATGCTGAACCGCACGCACTGCTGTGACTTAATGGTTCTCTGTGGCTTCTTTAAAGTTATTATTAGTCACGTTAGTTAGTTAAAGTTAGTCATGCACATATTTAATCAAGACAATAAATTTTAGAGTTTAGAACTAATTTCAGTTCTAGGAAACTCACAAAAACATGCACTTAGTTTCAGTCATAACCTTAATATTATTAAGATGTTCAGATCACATCCATTTTCTTAAGCTACTGTGTCCATTTTGGGCTCAAGTGATTGCTGAAGCCTGTCCCGGTTACTGTTGAGTGAAGGCGGGGTACAGCCTGGACAGGTCGCCAGTCTGTACACAATCAAATACATGCACACTTTTTAGAGTAACCAATCAACCTACACTGCATATTTTTGGACTGTGGGAGGAAGCCGGTGTGTCCAGAGAAAACCCACGCATGCACTGGGAGAGCATGCAACTCCACACAGAAAGGTCCCAGTTGGGATTCAAACCAACGCCATGAGACAAGAGTGCCAACCACTACTCCACTGCACACCCTAAATTACATTGAATTCTAAATTCATTTTCAAAAGATAAAAATCTATCCTGAACACGGGCAGTGACTTGAAGTCGAGCACTGCCTCTCATTCTTTTGTACTGGCGTGTGCAACAGCAGATGTTGCATTGCTGCTTGGTGGTGGTTACATCAAAACAATGCAATGTTTTTCTCCATTGTGGTGATTCAGATTAGGATAAAACATGCACATCATGTATCCATTTTGTACAGAAATTGAGGTACTCCCAAAGGGTTCACATACTTTTTCTTGCATCCGTATATTGAATAAAAAATAGTGAATTTGTCACTTACGCTGAACATTTCCCTCTTGCTCTAAAGATAAGTAGCATATACGTCATACTTCTCTGACTTGTGAACTGGGAAAAGGATCGTTGGACATGTATCCCAAAATCCATTGTTCCTCTTGAACTCTAGTTTTCAAAAACGCCCCATTTCTGTCATCGAACTTGAAGATTCAGGCCTCTCTTTGTCCCTCCCTCAGGGCCTTTGTGCTGACACATTTCAAAACATTCTGTTTCTTTGTCCACATTTTTTTCTGCCGAAGACCACTCCGACTTCACTTCTTAACCCCGCTCTCAGCCTCCCGGAGTCCACGAAGACGGCCATTATGTTGTGATTATTCATTTCATCCGGCTTGACGGACCGAAGATGGGCGCGTGGTCCAGGGCTTGGCAACCAAGACCCATCAGCAACATTATCTTCACACTGTAATTACCAGAATGGGGGAGCAAACTTCATTTTGATTAGTGAAAAAGCTTTTATTCTCAAACTCACATTCATAATTAATCATTAAATCATAGGAGAGTTAGTGAGAAGGATAGATGGGGGAACACAGTGAAAGGAGCGGGGAGGGAGGGAGGGATGCAGCAACAGAGAGAAAGGGAAAAGGCATGCAATTATCAGCAGAAGTTCGACATCCCGAGTAAATCCACAGAGCCGTCTGACATTGCTAATTAAGGAAGCAATCAAAGGTCCACCTCCAGAGCTTTGGAGAGAAAGACGAAGGAGAAGGAGGAAGAAGAAGCAAACAGGACAGAGGAATAGAAAGAAGCTCTTCTGGGGAGGAAGGAGGGGGGACTATGGGTGTTATAATCTTTGTTGTTGTTTCATATGTCAGCCTCCCCTCTTGGATTCCAGCGTGAGTGTCGTGCACGCCTCTCCACTGCGCTCTCCGTCTTTTCTTCTTACATCTGGCCATCGCCCTGTGATCATTTCTGACCTTTACCCAGCAAGTACAAATAGCTGTTAATTTACCGCATCAGGGAAATAACCGGCCTGGCTGAAAATAATACACGACAAATGTCAGCTTTATCATTTTTAAGGGAGACTATGATTTGTGTTTGTGTCGAGAGGAGGCGGGATTATTTAGGAATCAATTACATCTCAAAAATCTGTGGAAAAACAGAATCTTTTCTTTTTTTTTTTTCCTGTCGATGAAACATTTGAGGTTGGGCCAGTAGGCACCACATCCTTGTACTGAGGCATCTGATTGGTCAATTTCTAACATGAATAACTTGCGATAAAGAAAAATATATTTTAAAAAATAAGATTAGAAAGAAGATGTTAAGAAGAAGGTTTCAGAACAAAAATGGCTATTCTGACAAATAAAATGACTGATAAAGTGGAAGTCTATGGGATGTTGGCTTCTTGCAACCAGCAGATATTTCCTATTTGGTACACAAGAGGGGAGAGGTTGCTATCTCCAGTGATTTCTACTGTCAATGGTTAAAACATTGACTTTGGTCTCCATTGTCTGGTCTTAAATGTCAGGGCTAGAATTTTTACAGTGTTCCCTCACTATATCATGGTTTACCTTTCATGGTCTCGCTGTTTTTTACAGGTATCTTTTCATATACACTTTTTTATGTGACATTTTGCAGATTTTTTTTCTTTAAACACTGAAAAATGTGATTGAGTTAAAATTGAATTAACCATCAACTCAAAAATGTAATTTGTTACAAACTATTCATTTTAAATGGAACAAATAACAGACCTTTTGGTTAATTGATCCAATGTTTCCCTTTTTTCAGTTCAGCCCTTTGTGTTCTGAATCCTGATTGGCTGTGGACACTGTCAATCAATGTCCTCTTTGCCATGTCTTCTATACAGATTGCGTTCAGTTTGTCAGTGATTGATTGCAGTCTGATCTTTGGTTCTCATTCTATAGTTCTGGATTCATTTTTCTATGAAAGTTTAAACTTTAAAAGTTAAAAAAATAGAAAAATGTGTGAAAATGTTCCTGTCTGTAAAAAGTGTTGTGAGTAGTGAGGCCTTTTTAGCCCTTATACATCAATAACCTTAGTTTACCGATTTCATCTATCAAAGGTTATTTTTACCTCCTGGAACCAGTACTTGAGATTTAATAGGAAATTTCCTTCAATTGTCTTAAACACACTTCAAACTGGAATCAAAATTATCTTATTTTTGATTAGGTTAGTCAGCAAGTTTGAGGAATTTGAGACAATTTTGCTGTATTGGCTGATGATTTATGAAAAAATAGGCGAATGAAGAATAATCCAACATTTTATTATCATCCATTTTACTATAACTGTCATCAGTACAAGCATTTTCTCACACTTTTGTGTCATTTTTAAGCCTGTATTAGACTCTATAAGTATTATTCCATCAGCTCAGTGGGCGAAAGTTGTGGCTGACTCTCTTTTTGCCTCCTAAACAGGACAATTTCCTTACATGGTTGCTTAAAAATACACAGCTCTAGAACAGAGCACGCATGTTTAAGCAGATCCACCTCCAAAAACCAGCTGCTTTGAACAAAAGTGTAAAGAAATGATCAAAATAGGAGTTATTGCACAGCGTTCTGGTTGTATTTAACCAACCGTGTAGCTTCATTGAATGTAAAAAAAGCATAATGTGTCCTCTTTAAAGCTGCTATAATGCACCCTCTGATGCTTTTCTAGGACACATAATCAGTGATGTAACCTGAAGTCATCAGGTATTTCAGGCTTTTCAGCATCAGACGCTTCTTTTTTTTTTTTTTTTTTTTT
>NC_050527.1:30129846-30217054 GCF_002922805.2 Oryzias melastigma
CTTTTTATCTGGAGCCAGACAGATAGATTCACAGCAGCCTGTTTGTTATGGTACATGATTCCCCTCTTGTTTTTCGCGATTCAAGGGGCGTCGTAGACTTTTCGGCTTTCTGGCAGAGCCGGTTCACACTGTACCAAGCGTTCTGCTTAATGGATTCTTTCTTCTGGAGAGCACCGTCCCTCTGGTCCTTCAGGAAACGCTTAAGTTGGCGGCAGATGTTTCTGACTCTGACAAACCTTCAATGATAATTGCATGCCCAGGTTGTACTCTCACTGACAGCACTGTTAGGTTATTTATTGCTCCCAGAGACTCTTTGTTACCCTGCAACTTTTATCGATTCCATGAAGCTTTTAGCTCTTCAACACATTTGTCTCTTCATTTGTAAAAAGCTGTTTTCCATTTCTGATTTTTCTGTCCTGATGAGACAACTATAAAAGTGAAGGCTGCTGCTGCTGTCTCTTGTCATTTTCTGTGTTAAAATGATGGCAGAGCTTTCAAACTGGAAATGTGTTCATTTAAAATCCAGTAATTGTGTATTCACTGTCAACATTTTTTTCTTAAATGAACTACAAGATATTTAAAAGAAAAACACTTAACGAAAAACAGCAGCAAAGGCAGATTTTCCTTTTATTTCATTCTATCTTTTTCTCTTTTTGGGGGCATAGATGTGGGGGACCAGAGGAAGGGTTAGTGCTGACTAGATTATGCTCCAGCAGGGTCATTCGGTCAGAAGGGAAACTGGCGAGAGAAGGACGATGACCAGTTATGCTGTGTGTATCTGAACAAAATAGCTTTTTCTATCCTCGTGTATGTTATAGACCCACTCTTGATCATCTTTTACTCTAATTTCAAAGTTTTTCCAGTGGTCTACTAATTATAATTATGGCGCTTTTAGCCAAAATCAAAAAATCTGTGTCGTTTTCTAGGAAATAGTTTCTGTAGAGTGGCAGTAGTTCATTAGAAATTCACCTTTGAGTTGTAGGCGGGACTGTTGGTGCAGAGCAACCCCACCCCCCCTTCCCCTCCCCAACAATATCATTTTGAGCCACATTCCAGCTCAGATGAGGAAAACAAAGACGTACAAGGAGCTAGTCATCTACAAGTGGAAGCATCAGAATGAAGCAAATCAGGAAGCTTGTGGCCCGCCCATTGTGTCTTCTACTTAACAATACAATCTATTGAACTTTGGGCCTAATTTTCTTAATATATGTCATCTATTATCAGAAAAAATTCCTCAAGAACATGAACACAATTTTCATTGGATTGGGTATTTAAGCTGAATAACAAGACGGCAGATCTCTGACCTTTTGCAGTCAAAAAAGAGACAATAAAAAGTTGATAAGAACCTAAAACACTACCCTTTGTGCTTTTAAAGTTCAAGATGAGACAAAAGTCCCAGCAGTTGTGACCAAGCCCCAACTTCCAGTCTGGAAATTGACAGAAACCAGTATGTCATAAATTATGCATGTCATCCAAAAACCACTGGAGGGTGGTTCCAAAAGTACTATCATGGTAAAAAGTTTGATTCTGGATTAGAAAAACAAGACACTTACTTACGTTTTACAGTATTCAGGCCATCATAAAACAAAACCAAATTAATAAATATATGACAAACAGCTGTAAAATTACGGAAATAAAATCATAAAATTATAGGAGAAAAACAGTCTCATTGTTATGAACATAAAATTGTAAATTCATCATTATGATTTTACAAGAAAATAATCATGTTTTTTTTTTAATTATTTAATTTAACCCTTGTGCTATCTTAGGCATGTTTAATATAAAAGTGGGGTCATCTGGACCCCACAAGACTGCACGCTAAACATTTCTTACAAGGATTTTTCCTCTTCACTGGCGTCCGTGGCAGACATAAAGTCCTGTCCACCTTTGTCACGGGAGGACTCTTACATCAATATAAGGATGGGGTCATCTGGTCCCCATAAGAGAGCACAAGGGTTAAATAAAGTTGTGCATTACTACATAAGTGAAGCAAATTAAACAAGTCTTTGTTGAAACTTTTTGAGAGCTAAATATAGTTTTTCCCCAAGAAAGCATGATTTTATATTTGTAAAATTGCCACTTTTTGAAGTGTAAATTCACAACTTCATTGTCAAAAATTTAAGATTTTTTTTCTCGAACTGTACAAGTTTATTATTGTAGCATTTTATATTTTTTGCATAAGTTTGCAAATTTACTCTCACAAAATGTTGCAAAAAACATGACATTTTCCTTATAAAATTGACCATTTTTGAAGCATAAATCTATAACTCAATTTTTGTAATTTGTTTAATGTTTTCTCTGTAATTATAAAACATTATTTTCTTAAAATAGTCAACTTAATTACAAATAATTTTACATTATTCTTGTAAAATGTTAACTTTTTTTTCTCATTTTACAACTTAATTCTTGTATATATTTCTTCTTTTTTTCTCTCTGTTTTACAGCTACATTTTTTTTTTTTTTTTTTCTTTGTCTTTTTTAACAGCTCGAATACTTTTTTGCTTTTTAAGAAAAGACGTGTTGTCGTGTGACATATGTCACAAAAATGTTTAAAAACTCACATTTACAGGGGGAACTTTGGACTTTGATCTGGCTACCAAAATAGCACAAAATGTAAATATCTATAGAAGATACACAATGAACTTCTACACCTTTCTGCTTTCTGCATTTTCTGGTGCAAAATAAGTCAGTGTAAATCATAAAAATGAATTAACTCAATTCAGCTTTGAGTGATTTGATTCAATAAACTTCAACACTACTGCTAACTAGCATGCTAGTGCTAAAGTTAGCTTGGTTCATTTTCATCATTAGTCCAGAACAGAAAAAGTTATTCTGCTATCAAATGTTTTTACAGTTTGAACACCGCTCTATTTCGGTAACAGTCCCAAGTATAAATGTAAACCCTGGCAGAGGAGCTTCACATAACTTTCATACAGACCATAAAATAATGCTAGTTCATGGATAGGCTATTGTTTATTTGGTAAAAAAAAAGCCAAGACTTTTTTTTTTTAATTTAACCAATAATCATTTAAAACCTTTTTAAATTTCTTTCTCTTTTTTTTACTTTTTGCTAAACTTACTGATGGATAAATAACGACCTTCAGAGTCACTGTGTCAGTGTTGCAGCCCACAGGGCCCTTAGCCAGTCCGTGCCCTCATTCTCTTCCATTTATTCGTCCTTGGGTTGTTTTCGGTGCATCTCTATCTCCCTCTCTGCCCTGTCCACCTGGTGTCAATCTGATTGCAGTATAATTGGTTGTTTTTTGGTTGGGCGGCCTGTCCTCTGTGGCGTTGATTCATGGCGTTTGTAAAGGTGGCAGTAGAGGCTGTCCCCCAACAGACAAAATGTAGCCATCATGAGCCGGACCTCAACTGACCTACTCGTTTGTGGCGGCGCATCCACACACATGCGCAGAGGTTGAACGCTCAACTCTGGTTGAGGAGATATGAAAAGAAAGGTCATCGTTCACACGGCCTGTTTTTAATTGTGGGTATTTTTTAAACACTCAAGTGAAATTTACACAAACAATAATTGCGAAAAAAATGAATTCTAAGTCTGTTAAAAGCATCTGAAGTAATGTAAACCAGCTGACATGAACTAAAGCATGCACACCTGCAGGACACGCTCACGCACACAATGATACCACGTTACGCAGTCCTTCCCTGGTGACCTGGATACACCCAGAACTGACACTTTATCTACTTAACAGTGTCACCTTCAAAAGCCTCTGACACACACACACAAACACACCACCTCTTCTGCAGATATCCCTCCACAAATAATAGCTGTGTGTGTGTTCGGTCTGGGGGTGGGGGTCTGTTTAAGGTTCAAGCCTTCTATCTATAATTGAAGGGAATCAGCTGGTAAAAGGATTGTAAATGGTTTTGTGCAGAAATGATCATAAGCTCTGACTTATTCATGGTCCTTTTATTGACCTTATAATTGATTTAGAGTTTTTTTCCTCCTTTCTCTTGTGTTATAGTTTGATACAGTGTAATTGACTTTGCTTCCTGTGGAGGCTGCTCCTGCTGATTTCTTTGTCTCCCCGTGTTTGTGTGTTTCCGTGTCTCTCCACTTGAGGTTAAACTCTGAGCTAATTTCAACTTTGAGGATTAAAACCACAGAGTCTTAACAAACACTTGAGGTGATTGTGCAGGCGGCTGCGTGCTGTAGCACCAGCTCGTGTACGGATAGTAAGCTGGCGTTGGCAGCGCTCTGACCTGCATTACAGCAGGCGTAATTGATTGTGCGAGCGCTGGTATTTCTGTGTTAAGGTTAATTTCTGTAACTGCTGGTAAGTACTGTCTGACCGCTCCCCCGGCGGTCTCTCTGAACTGAAGTATTGCCACTTAGAAGCCCCGGGCCCCCTGACACTGGCCGGCTCATCGATCCATTGATCAATAATTGCATCTGTACCATGCATAAAGGAGGAAAGCACCTATGGTGACCTGATGCTTAACACACCAACCAGTGACAGGAGCATAGAACACATCAACCTCCAATCCATGAACCACGTCAGAACACTAATAAATACCGTCACCAATAAAAGAAAGTTTCATTTTCACATAACTCCATGGAAAAACACATTTAAAACTAAGTTAATGAAATTTATTTAATAGTCTGGAAGAAGAAATCACCAGTTCTTTATTTTTCAATTTCACTAAACACCAAAGCATGTTGTGAGTAAGATAACTGACTAAATAACTCTACATGAGTGGTAGCAACAGGAACATTCCTGTTTATGTGTCTCTGGGATGTACATGCACTGTGGATTGATGTCAGTCAAAATGTTATGTCGGATAAAATATCTGTTTGAAATTTTAAAAAAGCATTTTTATCCCAGAGTAGACACCAATTAAAAGTAATAAAAATGGTTAAAACTGACAGGAAAACTGCAAGGGGTTATTTATTTTTATAAATTTCAATGTATTATCCTAAGATGATCAAACAAACATGTTTATGCCGTTCTGTCTTATGAAATAGAGCGGTGGAAATAAGTATTTGATCACTTTCTTATGTTGTAGGTTTGCCTACCTAAAAAGAAATTTACAGTGTGCCCTCTCAAATATGACCGTACATCTTAATGTATGACAGCCATACATTTGTTTAGAAAGCGCAGACATAAATTACTCTTTGGTGAATTCGTCCACTCTGGTGAAAATTGTGTTTTTAACATGTTCTTTTCTATTTTATTTTTTTTCCTGATAATGGAGGACATCAGTCAAGCTTAAAATGGGAGGTAGATTGGTCTTCCAACAGGATAATGACCCAAAACATACAGCCAAGGCCACCAAGGAATGGCTGACGAAAAAGCAGATCAAGGTCATGGAGTGACCCAGGACCTCAGTCCTATAGAAAACCTATAGAGAGAGCAGAAGCTCAGAGTTGCTAAGTAACAGCCAAGACATCTTAATGATTTGGAAGACATTTGTTAAGAAGAGTGGACCAATGTTGGTCCTGGTATGTTCAGAAACCTGATCACCAACTACAAGAAACGTCTGACCTCTGAGCTAGTAAGGGTTTTGCCACAAGTCTTTCGGCAACAGGGTTCAGATAAAAATATTTACAGTCCATTTGTTGATTTTCTATCTCTCACTGTTCAAATCATAAGGATGACAGACTGTCCATCCATCCGTTGTCTGAACTTGTTGAATCCCTTTTGGGGTCATGGGCCTACTTGGAGTCTAACCTGGGAATACCAGGTCACTAGCCTATCATAGGGCGACAGACTGTCAAGTTCTTTCTAGGTGGACAAACCAACAAAATCAGAATGGGATCAAAGGTTACTTTCTCCATTGCACATAGTTGGAATGAGGTTAGAATAGGTAGGGCGGTTGACCTCTAATCGGAAGATTGCAGGTTTAATTCGCGCCTTTTCCACCCCCCATGTATCGAAGTGCCCTTGGGCAAGACACTGAAACTCACCTTGTCTCTGGTGGAAGGTTGGCGCCGGTGTTCGGCAGCGACTGTAAAGCACTTTGGGCCTTCAAGGAAGGTAGAAAAACATTGTACAAGTAAACGCCATTTACCAAATCATCAATCCTCCATGCTGGACATTATGTCTGTTGAACAGCTGTTTGGAGTAATTTGATGTTTGTCAGTCTTTTTTGGAAAAATCCAGGTATTCCTTGTGCTTTTCTTAGATGTCAACGGCTCTGCTATTCAGACTGACACTCCGTGAAGCCTGCTGTGGGAGATGCAGAGCTCTGATTGTGTTCAGTTTCTTTTGAGCGCTGCATGACCTTGAGGGTAATGTGCTGTGACTCTGCAGCTTCTGAGAACATTGTCAGGTGTGTTGAATGTCCGATCCTTAATACTAATATTTGATACTGAAGAAATATCAAATCCAACTGGTCTGGAAAGAGCATTGAACCGTTGTCAAAGTACTGCTGGACATTAAACTTTGCTTATCTGCAACTTTCTGGTTGCAAAAAGAAGAGAGTATTGGTTCTGTCATCTTATACCCAAACACAGAATCTACTTACAGTGTCACTGTCTGATTTGTGAGTAAATCTGATTTTGATAAACAAGTACATGGTTCCATTTGATTCAAAATCACACAATTCAGTTAAACGAAAAATAACTTTTTATTTATAAATTCATTAATTATTTTTTAAATCCCATAAACAGTGTCTTAAACTAGTTGATCTATGGATTCATAAAATTATTCTTTAACCTGCAAGTCGATATTGATTTGAATCAATTAACTCATGTTTTTGTGAACTTAGCTTTAGTTATTTATTTAATGAATATTTATAGATTCTGTTTACTGATTTTGGAAGAAAAATGTACGTTACTAGTCTAACTCACCATTAAGAGTTTTGTACATACGTATTCTTTTTAAGCTATTTCGTTTGCACCACAATTTTTCCTCTCCTGTCACGTTTAGATCAGAATCGCATCGCTGACTGTCTCTGCCTCTTTCGACTTGCTTCCTTGTTGTTTTATTCAGCTCAGGGAGCCTCCATCTTGTCTCATATCACAGCCAATAAAGTAGCCTGCCTCTCCGCGTCTCCCCCCATTCTCTCTCCCACTTCCTGTTAAAGGAATCAGTCAGTCAGAGCACTCAAATCACATATTAAACAGGCATCAGCCTCTCGCCGGGGCCAAATCACGCTGTTCAAATGTTGTTCTTCCACTAGGAGCACAGGACAACTGAAGAGATGGGATCTGCAACATTAACTTGATTCACGACTGCAGCGACTGAGTGACACTCCATAAACCTCAGCGGGCTGCCGTTGGGCCCCATCGATGGCACCCTGTGGCTGATGTGACACTGTAGGAGCATCACCGCCCCCACTGGAGTGCAGCACACAATCAAACAGGAACTTTTTACTCCAAAAGCCCACGTTCTTTTATCATACACCGGCCAGATTTAGAGATTTAGAGATCTCCAAAACAGTAAGAGCCGATAGAAGAATCTGACATGAATACAAACCTTCTGGAGCAGCTTTTGTCCAGCTGATTTCCAGTGTTTTGGTATAAGCGGTTCGCTTCCACCTTGTTAAAACTTCAGCCTTCTGGCTTCGTATGGTGGTTTTAACCATCAGGCAGAATCTACGTAGACAATGGACATGTCATGTTCCAACCCTTACAGGCTGTGTGGAGATATGAAAGCATTCTACAGTTGATGCATGGCTGTCCACTTCAACATTAAAATGCAAGACCAATGAGTGACATGAGCGTGTCATATGTTCCAGTGAAATTGATATCAACTGTTTCATGCACAATCCGAACGGACTGTGCAGAATTGAGAATGCCCTCAGTCAAAGGAAATGCACTGATGGAGAAAAAAGGCGGAAAGAAAGACAAACATCTTCTGGGTTGAAGAAGCATTTCAAAGAAAATCACGTTGTCTTTCCTTTTAAAAGATTTTTTTTTATCCATCAACAATCTGTTGTTAAACACAGAAGGCCTTTTCACCATACTTATAAACCACACTCCCGTTAATACACGAAAAAACACTAATAAAGTTTAAAAGATTTTATCATAAACAACACTTTCTACAATTTGTCATGAATTATGAAGCATAGAACAGATTTTTTTTAAATCATAATGCTGTATATGTGTTAGCTTGTAGAGTTATATCTAGTTTCAACCTTTTACACTGACATTCTTTCAACTATCTGATCCCTTCAACCATTTATAAAATTAACATAATTCCAGTGGATTGTGAAGTAGAGAAAAGCAGTTTTATGCTGACATGCAACACTAGTATTAAAGTTGTAGCAACTGAGTCGCTAAGTTCCATTAAATAGAACTGATGTTAGTGGGCTAGTGTGCAGAAATCTAGAGTTCAGCTCAGGGAGACTGAAGTTGGTTGAACCTCTTTTTATAAATAAATATTTACAGTGTGTGACAATTTTAAAGTGAATGGCCATTTAAATACACATATGTACAAACAGTCATTTCAAAACTTTGACCCATTAGCAACAATGCAAGTTGACAACACATTGACTTGTTCAAAGTCCAGAAAACTGACGAACCCTATGTCCGAATTCCCACCCTAATCCCTAACTACTAAAAAAATGATATATTGTGGAACTATATAGTACAATTCAAACATGATGTTCATTACTTTTCTTTCATTTTTCTAAACAACGGATTTAACATCACGATTTCACATAGTGAAATACAAACATTTTACGACGTCTATATGTGACTCGACTGTGTTCTGATGAGGAAAATGTGGATCATTTATGAAAAATTGCACTGAAACATGTTTTTTTTGTTTGACTGCAATGCATTGTGATGTATATATTCGCTAATGTAGTGAGCATTGATGTACGCTAGTTTTTTGCAAAGACTTCTAGGAAATTTCTAGTGCACTTGATATTGGAAATGTAGATTCGGACAGCACTACAAAATGGCAAACACATTATATAGTGAGTAGGGAAAAAATTCGGACATAGCCAGAAATGACCTAATTCTGTTGCAGAGAAACGTTTAAGTGTTGCATATCAGTGCAAAGCCAAGTTAAAAAGATGATTATCTCTTTTGATTTGGTAAACAGTTGGAGTGTAACTGTGTGTCAAAGGTCACGTGAGAATTAATTGAATAGGTCATGTTATTTGTGTGTGATAATTTCTTTCGTTTTTTTCTTTTGTAATTTTTTTATCTTTTTTGGTTGCAAACTTAACCCAAATGTGGCAACATTTTGCGTTGACTTACGAAAACAAGGATAATAGTTGTAGTTTCTTCAGAACCCTGTAACTACTTTACTTGACTTTATGGGGTCCTGGGGAATTTCTTGTGAGCTGTTGCATCCCTTTATGGTCTCAATGCTAAATGATGCGAAAAAGAAGCATGTGTTTAAAAAAAAACTCACTTTATTGAATGACTTTATTTACTTTTAAATAGATTGTTTGTTTAAACTTGAACAAAAGACGAGCCTCCTCACACTTTCCCGACTGTTCTTTCTGCCGAGGTCATATTAGTGATGGACAGTTTCATCACACCATGTTCCGTTTCCTGCAGAACTTTGTGTACTAGACTGTAAAATGCATCATTAATGTCAGAACATTATCTTGGAGTAAAACATCTGTGCCAGCATACTCCGAGGAGGATCAGGAACAGGCAGGACAGCAGGAGGTCAACACACTTTTTTCACAGTACAAAAGCACATTTTACCAACCCAGCTGTAAGGTACAAGACATTGTTTCCTCTCTGTGTCACTTTGTAGTTTGTAGTGTTTGTAGAACTAACCAAAAAAAAGCAATGAAATGTTATTTTTTGGGAAATTTGAACAAGTAACAAAGTGAAAGATGACAAAAAAAACTATAAAAATTAGTATGTTTTGACAAACTCTACGAGATTTGTCCATCCGTGTTCTTAACACCCTATATAGCGGTCTGTCATAGGTTTGCTGGAGCCTGTCCCAGGACACACTCACACACCTAGGGACATTGGAGTAACATATTCGCCTTTAACGCATGTTTTTAGGCTGTGGGAGAAAGCTAAAGGAGATCATGCACACTCCACAAGGGAAGGTCCCAGCCAGGATTAACCTCTACACCACTGTGCAGCCCGCTATAAGTGATACATGACTAAATCTTTGTCATCAAGATGTGTAAAATCATTGCATATAATAGTTTTTTTATTATTCTTAAATGAGTAAATGGAGTTATTATTCACCTGGCTAAAGTTAATAAAGTTTTCCGCAACATTTTTTATGCAGAAAAATGTTTTGTGTCTTTTTTTACTTTTTCAGAGTGGAAGATTTTTTTAAATGTTTAAATAAACATTTTACTAAAGTTATCAAATCAATTAAACCCCTTTATCAGCTGATTTATTGGTTCATAACTGGTCTAGCTGAAGCCACCGTACTCTGAGAATTCTATAGAAACCCAGAAACGCCAGTAAAATCCTCTTTTGTTTTGCCTTTTTGAGGTTCAAAGGGGGAAATTTGGATGCTAAATGGCTATTTTCTGACATAATTCTGTTTTTCCTTATTTTTTGGAATATTCAATAGTATATTTTGGTTGGTGATGGTTTTAGTTCAGGTTCTTCTTGAATTTTGCACCTTCTCAGACATCTTTAAAATGTGCATATAAAACTAGTAGGTCCTCGGCCTTCCCTCACTCTTACACTTGTTTTTTTGTCTTGCTACTCTTTTATCTCTCTTATTTGTGTTTATTCCACATGTATGAGAGATGCATTAGAGTATGTGGAGTAATGTCATTCAAATGTGACCTTTCTTAGTTAACTAGCTTGAAGTTGTGATGCATCAAGATGCACCAAAGCCTCTGTGTGATATTTTCTGTGTATGTTGGCATATTAATATATATGTTTGTTTGTTTCCTTTTTTTGTATTTCTGGCAATGCTTACTAGAACCTTAAAGCTGGATTTCTTCACATCATTTTGGAGTGTTGAACTGCATGATTGGACATATGAAAGTGGCTTAATAGTTGTTCTGAATGAATGCTGGTGTGTTAGAGATTAACATAGTTTTTGTGTTTGTGTTAACTTTTGTAGTCTAAATGATCACTTAGCCAGTGGGTTGTACATCACCTTTTTACCTCTAAATTGATATTTTCCATCATCCATAGATCTTTTGAATCCACTAAATCACTTTCTGGGTCACAGTGTTGCTGGAGCCTATCCTAGTAACTGTTGGCCGAGGGTGGTATACACTCTGAACAAGTTGCCAGTCTGTCGCAGGCCCACAAACTCTCATTCATACCTGAGTGCCCAGAAAAACCCCAAACATCCACGAGGAGAACACTCAAACTCCACACAGTAATGAGCCTGCTGGGATTTGAACCAGAGCCTCTCTGTTAGGCAAGAGTGCTAACCACTACGCCATTGTACAGCCCCTGAACTGATACACTTCTCTGCATAAATCATTCTTCAATGTTGTCAGTCAGATCAAACAATGGCATATCCTGTCACCTTGGAAATGCCATGGCAACCTGTGATCTGATGTGGGGATGCAGTGGATGTCACCACTGTCTTCCACTAGGAGAGTAACCAGGAGATGGATTTCTTATATATATATCAATAGACATAAAATACAAAGTCAGATTTTCAGCAGTTCTTCACTGATGGGAGCACAGAGTTTAACTTTTATGTGGTTATTTGTGTTATAGTGAAGCTGAAAATGAATCATAAATGTGTTGTTTGTGTTTCAGGAATCGTCTCCAAGTCCTTCGAATGTCGACTGAAAGGTCAGGGGGCCACATTTGTGGAAGCTGAATCGGTCAGCCCTATAGCCCAGAGGAAGGGCTCCCCTGAAGCGTCGGGTCATGAAGACGTCCAGCAGGTCATAATTATCCAGGGGTACGGCGAGGGGGATGTGGCCATCGACCAGGCTCTGGAGGAGTCGGCCGCCGCCACCCTGCAGACGCTGGCCATGGCGGGCCAGGTGGCCGAGGTGCTGCACATCACTGAAGATGGACAAGTCATAGCATCAGGTCGGGAGGTGGCGTCCACAGGTACACATTTATCCGGAGGCGGTACCCAGTACGTGGTTCTGGAGTCGGGGGACGCCACCAAGGAGTTGCGGGCGGTGACTAGAGACACTCTCACGGCGTCGGCGGGACAGAGCCACGTGGTGTCAGAGTCATCCACCGCTCTGGACGCGCTGCTGAGCGCCGTCAGCGAGATGGGCCAGCAGGAGGAGCCGCACGCAGAGGCCACCGTCGTCCATAAAGTCTTCAGCCCTCAAGCCGCCGAGGCGTCACCAGACGCGCCGTCGGTGGAGGTGAAGCAGGAGCAAGAGGAGGTCCAGATCATTCAAGAAGCCGGCCATGGAGACATGCAGGAAGTCCTGCAGCTCGCCGCCTCCCAGATGATGAAGGAGGGCCTCACGCAGGTCATCGTCAACAACGAAGGGACTCACTATATCGTAACCGAGCTGGACGACTGCACCTTACAGGTGGAAGGAGGCGTGTACAGAGAGGCTGAGGCAGGCGAGGAGGAGGAGGAGGTGCAGCAGGTAGAGCAACAAGCAGAGGAGGAGATGGTGGTTTATCTGGCCGGATCACCTCAAAATATCGTTCTGGAAGGTTAAAGTTGTGTTCCCTGTTCTTCCGTCACAGTGTTGGTTAGGCTCTTTTCTTTGTTCTTTAGTTTCTACAGTTACGTAGCTATGCAAAACTCAGGGCAAAGCTCATTCATGTCATCAATGATGCATTGAGGTGCTACGTGTCCGGCGTTCAAACTGATGCAGGTGAAGGAAATCATAGATCCCGTTCAGTTCAGTTTTTACAATCAATTTTCAATGCTTACTGTTAAACAGTTTGTTTGTTCATTTGTCATAAAGGTTTTTTTTAGCTGTTTCAGGATTTTTAAAATATTTCACAATGAGTTTTGCTACAGGTTTGACAGTAAGGTTTCATGGTTTTCAATCAGTTCTTTCCTTGTTGTGCTAGTTATGAAATAGTCCTCTATGGGTTTTGATCACAACCTTAACTACAATCTACAAGTTGTTTTTTTATCAAAATAAAAATAAGTTTTTGTTGATCCCGACTGCTTTTGAAAAATCTCTTAATCAATAAAAATAAATTTGTGACGATACAGATTCATCCTGGTGTTTTTTATGTGTCATTGTTGACTTTTTCTTGTCTGGACGGGGCACTGTGCCCAAACATGCGTCCATGATGGCTCCCAACACGCTTTCTGATCAGCAACGCAGTCATGATCATAACCATCATCATTATCCTGATCGTCAGCCTTCGCCTCTCCCCCTCATCAGGCCCATTCTCTTTGATGCCTAAAACTCACTTCTCGCCCCCCCTCCCCCCAGCTGTGTTCATCACTGGAGGCAGAATCGATATTTCTCTTGGCATTTACACGGGCGCAGTTTCTGATGGAGCGAGGGGGAAGCAGTTCGACGGCTGCAAATCCGGCAGATATCAGAGATTATTCCTCGAGCGCTGCGACGAGAATGGCACACAATGTGGGTGATGAGTTAGAGGGAGGGAGTGAGGAAGGTAGCGTAAACAGAAGCGGGGAGGCTGTGGTTTTACCGAAACCCTCTTGTTGCAGTAATAAGGCCTAAGCCACAACTACTCGTAAAGGTGGATCCTAACCTGTAGGAAATATGAAGGTCATAGACTGCACGGTGAAAGTGTTCCTGCACATTTTATCTATGGGTATGCTGCGGGCAACAAGTCATAATGAAAGCTTAAGCAACATGTCAAGGTAAATAAGGGGGAAGTTTCATGTTTTAACCCCCTAATACAGGAGTGTCCAACCAACGTGTCATTGAAGCTCCTTATTGGCCAAACACACCTGAACCAGGTAATCAGCAGCAGATAAGGAAAGGTTGGGCGGCCCTGCCCTAAAACCTATACACTGTGCAAGGGGTCCATTGATGCTATTTAAAGGATACGTGTGTTCCCTTTGTGCAGCCTGAATGTTAGAATTTAAGAAATCAGACAATCAGTGTAGGTTGTATCCACATCCTACAGGCACATACAGTATCTCTGGGACTCCCCATGCATGCAGCATTCGTACTCGGTCAGTAAGGAGCCAATACAAACACCTCACTAATGACTGGAGTGTGGCATAAGTGTGTGAAACTTATATTATCTTGCAAATATTTGATGATACACTTTCCACAGCCCCTTAAATATCCAATAAAAGTCCAATAAAAGTTATGCTGTTGTTTTTCTTACCATGTTCTTGTAGCCTTTTTCTCATGATTGTCTATAAAGAAAATTAATACAAAGTATTTTTTTATTCAAATCATGAAGAATCAAGTAAAACAATGCCCTTGAAAAAGTTTGTAGTTGCGACGCAAACACTGAAATGGGTGTGGTAAAGTCTTCCTGCTCTGTTCTATTCTGATGTGTCCACTCGTAGACAGTTAGATCCATGTACGACTTTGTTTTCCTTGTCTGAGCTGGAATCTGGATCAAAACTGTACGGATGGATATATTGGAATGTTGCTCGCCATTTTTGTTGCTCTGCTAATTTTAGCTTTTGATTGTGAGGGACTGTAAGCTGGCAGGAGATAATGGGATGATGGGATATCAGTAGAAGCTTACTTCCATGCCAACATTCCCAGACACAACTTGGAGGCAAACTTCTGATGAACTCTTGGCTCTCTGCAGAAACTTGTTTCCTAGAATTTTATTTATTTATTTATTTATTTATGATTTTGTCTAAAAACAGCATAATCATAAGTAAGCAAGTGGACTGGTAAATTCTAAGGTAAAACCTTAGGGTGGAATTTCAGAACTATGTGCGCAAGAACAACTTGCCACAAAGTCAACTACTTCTTTGAGTTTGTTAGGCAAATTTGGAGTTTAGCTAATATTTTAGCATTATGCTAGCTGTTTTTTCAAAATCAGACATTTTTCTCTTTTTTTTTGGCTAATTTGGCATCTAGCTAATATCTTTAGAAGCTTTTAGATTCAGCATTTTCCGCTGCTCTGGCATCTTCAATGGCCAAATTCAACTTACAGCATTCACACTGGCGTTACCGCAGGTGACGCTATAAATCTAGTTTTTATGATGTTGTTGGTATTTATCACAGATAGGCGGCAAAAGCAAAAATCTTCCAAAAAAAAAAGTACAAATGTGAAATGCTTTTCTTTTCTAACACATTAAGGGTATGATTTTAGAGTTAACAGTTCAGACTTCAGTGCCTCATATCAACAAAGTGAAAAAAATCTTGTGAAGTAACTGTGAAACCAATGAGAGAACTTTTTTTTAAAGTGAAAACCTTCAAAAGTGCTTTAGGAAACCTGTGGCTGAACACAGAATGTCACTGAGCAGCTTCACGTTTGATTTCTCCATAGATCTGTCTTATGTGAGACATTAGCTGCGTGTTGCACATCACAAAGAGTGTGACCCCAATTAGGCCCGCCTAACGCCTTCCGCAGCATCCCCGTTTCACGGCGCATTTTTGAAGATTATCATCGCAGGAATAGGAGTGGCTGTCTGAGCTCGTGTTTGTGCGGCGCTCTGCATGTCCCTCTGAGTGATTGTGTTCTGTTGTGCGCATGCCCCCCCCCACCCTCGTGTGTCTCCATAATCAGGGCTGAATGGCTCATCATTAACTGCAGCAGGCCACTCGTGCGACATGGAAGAGGCAGAAATTAGCAGCTGTCATCGAGTGATGAGTTCATTTCCTGACAGGCCTCTGCTCCGGAGAGTCCTGCTGCAGACGACCAGACGGCTGATGGAAACCTGTCGCTGGAGCTTAATTGGAGAGCCGGAAAAAAGAAAAAAAAAAAAAAAGAGGTTGTGAGGAAGGAGGGGAGAGGCAAGAAAGGAGAGATCAGGATAAGAAGTAAAAGCTCTGGCTTTAAGGGACTGTTGTGGTTGATAAAAGATGAATCAGACTGTCCAGACGTTTATCTTTGATAAGATGCTCTCAAAATGCTGCTGGCACAAATGTGTGTAATCTTAAACAATGCACTGTGGTACATAATCCTCTTAACTTAAAAAAAAAATCTGTATTTTACAGCTTTACTATTTAGGTGCACTTCTGTCAAGATATACTCCCAACATAAAGCTATCTGGAGTAAAAATACACTTAAAAATGACGAAACTTTTGCTCATCACAAAACAAAAATCATCACCTAAAGATAATAATTAACATTTTAGTGGATAGAAACACAACTCGGAGTTGTGGTGCTGAGGATTTGAGGATATTTTTTTAATCTACTGCTTGAATGATCTACTCTTTGATCACATAACCTACTGCTTATGCTCAATTTTAGCATCAAGTATAAAAGAGGTACACAAAAATATTCAACTAGTACATTTCTCTAAAGTAATAAATCAATAAATCTGACTCAGAACTGGACTGTAAAGGTATATCTGTTGGGATATTGGGCCAATCATACATTGAAATGAATGACAGATAATGTGTAACGAGCAGGGGCGGACTTAGTTTTTTCAGGGCCCCAGGCAAATAATAACATGGGGCCCTCTGCAGGGGTTAAAATATATATATAATCCTTATAAAGAGTAAACCTTTTGTTGAAAAACTTCTTCACTAAACTAGATTTTTGGACAGCATCACTGTCAATAATTCAAATGTATTGATAAGCATCTAAAAAGTAGAAATCCCCACTATTTTCTGAGCATTATTTTATGGGAGCCCCAGGCATTCGCCCAACTTTACCTAACGGCAATTCCGCCCCTGGTAAAAAGTCACCTCATGATTACCTAATGAATAGACATCGCATTTACTAGAGGTTCCCTCTCACACGATTCGATACGCATCTTGATTCAACAAACTTTTTTTGCGATACGATACAGTCCGATTCTTTTACCAAAAATACTAAAATCTAGATATTTCTTATTCACAGGGTATTTAAAGCTATAAATGGCGTTTGACAGACAAATGGATTCAGGTACTGACTTGGAAGAAGCTAGCTTATGATTGGACGTCTTTTTGTTTGCATCATGTTCATAAAAAGACAAAGATGAAAAAACAGAAAGAAAAACTGCAGTTTGCCAGAAATCGATTACTTACTTCTTAATAGATGTTATACCTTTTAACCAACATAATCTTTTTCATATCTGTGGTTTTCAAAAGATACACCAGATGCCCAATCATTTTTTTACATCCCTTACTGCTTATTCTCCCACTGCTCAGTCAATTTTTCCATACATATCTAATATCTTTTACATTTCTAGCATTTGCTTATGTTTGTAGCCATGTCTCAAGGAGAACGTACAAATCTTACTCTGGGTAGCATTGAAAAAACCTTTAAAGACGATAAAATCATTAGAGTCTCACTTTGATAATTTTTTTATCTTTTGTAAAACAAACAAAAAAACTGCCATTTAAGACATAGTTTCTGCAGAGAAGCTGTAGTTCATTAGAAATTCCCCTCTGAGTTGTGGGCGACACTGTTGGCACCAAGTAACTCCACCTCCACTTTCCCTTCCCGTTGCTAAGAGCTCAGAGCAGGGAGCTTGTGGCCCGCCAAACCTATTTTCTACAAAACAACAATGATCGTTTTAAAATGTTATTTTTCCATCTGCTCCTGATTCACCATGATTTGAATAAAGAAAAACTCAGAAATGCAACTTAGAGCTAAACTTTTTTAAAATATGTCCTCCAAGTGCCATGAGAACATGTTATAAACACCCAAAATATGATTTTTTCTACTCAAAACAGTTCAAATTTAAGCCTTTTAAGATCTGTCCTATTCGCCTTTAGCTGTACTTCATCCTAACACAGGACTGTGCAACCTTCAACTCTCAAAGAGCCATTCGAATTGATTACTCAGTGACTACAACCCAGTAGGAGCCAGAAAGTCTTCCTTCACCCCTAAAAATATAACACACTGATTCATATTTATGCTATCATTTCGTATGAAAAAAACAAACATTAAACATTTTAACATGAAAAGAAAAAAGCCTTTTTTAACTTTTGACAGAAGTTCCTTTCAAAATAAAAGACTCCCTGTCACATATGATAAATTCAAAGCAGCAAAAGCAGTAGTACCAAATGTAATGTCAGCACTGATTAAATGCAAATAGTTCATTTTACTGTTGTTGGTGCATCGCTGCAAACCAAAATGAAATCCGAGCTAATTAAGTGACCGCTGCCATATTTTTTGAACACACTTAAAATTCCTTAATTAAAAAAAATATATATAGAAAATTCACTTAATATTCCGGTGCGCCTTTATACGGTTGTGCTTATTGATGTCCATTGATTGTTTTTGGAGTACAGCGAAGGGCGCACAAAAATGTGTCAAAATGTTGTAGTTTGACTTGTGATACACACTGTCCTTCAATTGTTTACAAATGGGTTAAAGTTTGAGTTAGTTTACTTTTTTCCCCCTTTACTACTTTCTCACTTCTTACTTTTTAGTTACTTTTTAACATTTAGAAACTCTTTTTATCTTTCTTTCATAAAAGAGCCACAATGGAGGGCCACATGTGGCTCCGGACCCACAGGTTGCAGACCCCTGCCCTAACAGTAAGTTCTGTAGATACATCAATAGTCTTGTTTCAGGGCCCAAAAAACAACCAGTATCCCTCTACGACAGGGTCTCCAAACTTTTTCTTGTGAGGGCCACATAACTTCACTGATGTGGGGCTGGGGTCAGTTTGTAGGCAACTGAAAAATGTGTTTTCTAATAGCAGTTCTGTCTGCGATTGATGCTAACAGTGTTTTCTGTTAGCAAGTTTTGCTAACAGAAAACACTGTTAGCATCACACTATTAAGCTAGCAGTGTGATCAAACAATCTCAAAGCTAGCTTGGTAAAAAAAATAATAATACATAAAATCACGCATCTCTGATATTATTTAGAGGTCGGGCCAAATGTGGAGGAGGGACTGATCCGGTCTGCGGGCCATAGTTTGGGGACCCCTGCTCTACAGCACCAACTGATGGTCCTTTTAGGCTATTTTTTGTTTTTGTTTTTGATAAGCCGTCAGATTTGGCAAAAGTCATTCCAAAATAAATTTTTTGTACCGAGTTTCAGTGTTTTCATCATGCAAACACCTTCTCAGAATGAAGCCTTCAGCGGCGGCACAGCTGATCTGAAAGCGTGCACACAGAAGACTCCCTTCTGCAGCGGTTCCTGTGGGCAGCACTCATCAGTCTCCTGGGGACACAGCAGAGGGACAGGAGTGGAGATGCGGCTCTCTTTTGCTCCGTGTTTCCATGAGGATGATAAATATGGCAATTCTGTTTGGTCGCCGTCTATAGGAAACATATCAGCCCGGGGATCATTTTCTTAATGTCTCCACTATTAGTTCTGGCTTCCCTTTGGCAGTATTAACATGTGGGCTGATATGCTCTGTTTGTGTGTGTGAGAAGGGAGTGCTTGCTGGAGTCCTCGGGGCTGCAGGTGCAATTCTATTAAACCTGACTTGTGCGTTTATTTCCTGTCTGTCTTCCCCCCCGCTCGCAGGAACCCCGGGCCTCCGCCGGTGCGTACAGCCGCGCTAACGACGACCCACGCACACTTGCATGTACCGCCGGAATTCAGTGTGTGTTTTTGTCATTTGCGCTGCTGTAAATCGATAGCTGTTTGAGGCAGAGGTGAGGGCAGGGGCAGCCGCGGTTCAGTTACGGTTCATCTCCTCCGTGGGACTTATTATGGGAAAGCAGGGAGGGAGGGGGGACTGCTAAGGGGGGGCTCTTTTTCCCTTTTTCTTACTTTTCCTATGTGGCTCTGCATTTGTGTCTTTGATCATGTTAATCCCTGCCTAGCGCCCACCCCCCCTGGTCCTCTTGCCAAAGACTCACTGCCACACACACCTCAGCGGCTGACAGAAATTGACAGCCCACTCTATCCCAGACACCCCCTCCAAGATGGCAAGCATTCTTCATTTTTCCTTTCAGCGGCATACCACAACCCCGATAAAAGAATAAAATAAAGACACCGGACGGGCAGGCTTTCCCGCTGATGGTCTGCCGCGCTTTGCTAAGCTGTGATTGAAAGGGATCTAATTTTATGACGAGACTGGAACTCCTCCACCTTCAACCAGAAACAACTGTACCTGCTTTTTAATTAGACACAAAACGCCCTTCAAAATAAGAGAGCTGAAAAGAGAGTAAATGATGAGAGAAAGAGTGGATCAGTGGGAGGCCCAATCCCCTCCGCCCTTTCAAGATCTTTCTCTGCACAGAATGAAAGAAAAAAGTCCAAAATACTTTCCTGTCCACTTAGATTTTATATTCACCTAATAAGACGATGGGAAGAAAATATCAGAATAAAATAATCTGACATTTTTTAAATCTGTGGCCCTCCAAGAGTCTGAGTCACGTGTGGAGGCTCTCAGAACCGACGTCCTACACAGCGCCAACACGTTACTCTGTTTAGATAACGACTTTTCACTGTCAGCCTGTGATAACACCTTTCTATGAGCCTGATGCAGCCATCTGCTTCATGTCAGCACCACCGTATATTGGGTTAATTCTGTTGGTTTATTTGATTTAGCAAAACAAACAACATGACAGATTTTTAGGACTCAAAATATTCTTCAGGTTTCAGCATAGAAACCTGTTGGTCCACCTATTAGAGGAAATACAAGACTTTGGAAAAGTTGTATCTGTAAATATGTTTTTCCTCTCTTTATAAAATGCAAAGTAAGTAAACAAAATTAAAGTCTAAATTGAACCAAAATTTGATGTTTCTGCTTTTGCCTTCAAACCAGAATCAATTCTTAAGCCACCCGCGTTCAAGCAACCACTTTCGATTAAAAGTTTATGTAAACGCACATATGTGAGCATTTCAGGCTTCAAAATCTCATCTTCATGCTACACATTCCCACTCTCAACTCATCATATATGGACATATGTTCCTGGCCCCCTCTGTCTCACTTTTTGACGTTTTTAGTGTCCCCAACTCGTTGTTTTTTGACGTGCAGGCTGTTCACATTAAATCGCGGGTCCACAACCCTTGAGATGTGATATTGGACGCGGTTCCTGACACAGTACCAGGTTAGTGTTATAAGGAAAGCATTTGGACCCTACCCTGCATTCGAGGGGCAGGATCTAGTGCACACCCCATATAACTACCCCAAGTGTGGGGTTTCAGGCCTCCAGGTCATGCTTAGGATTAGGCCCTCAGAGGGTAAGGTTCTAAATGGTGATAATTGGACAGAGGAAATAACTGGTAAGGTTTAGGATCCTACTCCTGGGTTAGGGTCCAGTCCACACCCCAGAACCGGCCCAGTCCCTGTCCTGGTCCAGCACCTGTATAATACCAGTCTACGTTCTGAGGGTTGGTGACCCTTGATTAGCTTATGCATTTCTTCCCTGTCTATGGCCCAGTACCAAGCGGCCCTCGGACTGGTTCTGTTTCGTGTACCGGAGGTTGGGGATCTGTGATTTAATGGGAACCGCCAGGAGATCGAAAATCAACGAGTTGGGGGACACTGAAAACATTAAAAAGTGACGCGTAGAGGGCCCAAACCATACGTACATACATGACGAGTTGGGAGTGAGAATGCATTGTTTCATGCATTGCTTTACAAGTTTCTGGACTTCCTTCAGGCTCTACGTACAAAGCGCACAACTATTGAATGCACATTGAAAATTAAGGTATTTAAACTTTGACCAATCAGGGACTTGGATTTGATGTATGGATGGCATACACTTTTCATTCACAGAAGTGCCAACTGTTTAAAACTTAATCATGGAGGAGGAATCAATAGTTATGGGTTGTGACCTGCCAGAATTCTATGACATCAAGTTTTTCTTATCGTAATAGAGCTGTGAATGAAAAAGGCTGGTGCAAGATTCAAAAGATTTGTACAACTTCAACATTTCGCACCAAGCCTTCTTCAGCTGTGAGCACAGGAGCTAGTATCAGGTAGTGACAGTGCAGTATGAACACCATATGCTCAAAGCATGTTCAAGAACATGCCCAGTGTGAACGTTGCACAAAGTTAAGAATTTTGCAGGATTATGATCATGTGTTTGATCAGTCAGTTCTACCAAACAGGTGCTGATAATCATCATTGTCACATGGAGGTTAAAACCCAGTGTTGAAGTGAAACAGAACGAGCTACAAAGGAGGCTTCGAGCTGGGTAAGGAAGACTTCTACCAAGATGAGGCTGTTCAAGACATGCAAAGATTGAGCACAACAAGACACTTGATCTATTAGCAAGGAACGTCCAAGACAAAAGCTCTTTTGGAGAAACACTTAAGCAGAAGTTGAGGATTGTAGATGCAGTGTTTAGCCAAGGAAACCTACAGCAGCAGATGGAAGACACATCAAGCTCATTGAAAACAAGAGGATGTCCAGCGGTGCGATCCAGGTACACTCGTCTACTGCCCAAGCTGTTGGAAGTGATGGCATGGCCCGATCTTAGTATCATGGTGTGTGTTTGGGATTACATAAAGACATCCACGGAACATCTGTGTTTGGAACAACCAACCAGCCGAGTTTCATTAAACTGTGAGCAAGTGAAGCCAGAAGAACTAATGCTGTTTAGAAGGCAAAGATTGAAAACTCTAAATACCGATTTGGTTTAGACTTATCTTTTTTTTTTATTCTAAGTATTTTGTTAATTTGTTAAAAAAATGCAAAATACTTCAATATCTGAATACATTCTTTCCTTACAGCGCCACTTCCTTAAAACTTTAGTTCAATACTGTTAGTCAATGAGAGAAAGGACAAAGAATGTTGGATAAGAGCATGAAATTAAAATGTACATAATCTACTATCACTTCTTTTGTCTATCATATTTCCCTCAGCATAAAAGTAATACACTTGCAGTTTATTTTATTAAGTAAACTTGAGTAAAGGTATATGTATAGCAAGCCAAGAAGGTGTCAAGTAGGAAGTGTACTAAGACTACAGTCACATATCCCAAAATGCCACCAATCAACAACCTAAATTCAAGTTTCTTAGTAAATTCGGCAGGTAGCCGCTTGGCGGCATTTGTAATCTAATTTGTAATTTTTACACACCACATGGCGACTGCATAGCTTTTAAGAAAAAGTTAAAATTTTACAGTGACCAGACTTTTCGACATGGGGCAGTGGCTCCATATTTCAATGTCAGTCTAGAAGTCTAGAGACAGGGCAACCCATTATCATGTCCCCAACCCATTTTTTTTTTTTTTTGGTCTGCTGGATTTTTAAATTAAATCAAGGCTCCCCCAACCTCCGGGTCGTAAACCGGCACCGGTTAAGGTACCGGTGCGGTATGTAGACCGCACCGCACCTAACCTTAACCCGGTACCGGTTTTGGACGCAGACCAGACTGGTGTTATGGTATACCGGATTAGGGTACCGGTACCAGCCATGTCCAGAGGTTAGGTCCGCGTCCGGTACCAAGTCAGACAAAAAAACTGGACCCCTGATTTAATTGGAAACAGCCAGCATGTCAAAAAAAACAACGAGTTGGGGGCACCCAAATCATCAAAAGCTGACTTGGAGGGGTCCATAATCATGCGTCAATATGTGACAACTTGGGGATGACAATGTAGGACAGGCAGGAGGCAATAATAAGAGGCCCCCAAAATCGTCTGATGATTGGCTGATTTTAGACTGCCACTGTCCTCCAGCCTCTCTACGTCTCTGCTAACCACAACAAAACATACAAAAATTTTTTAAAAAACTGCTGATTTCTTGTCAGGAAGAATGAATAATTGAAGTCTTACTTTAAACAGATTATTTTGTTAGGAGTTTAAACTTAATCTCCTTTCAAACAAACTTTGAGAAATCCAAACTTTTTTCTCTCTGTACTCAATGTTCAGAAGAAAACAGATAAAATGAAAACAAAGGAAAGTTTTTTTGTCTTTTATCTTTCTCACTATTGTTTTTATTTTTCATTTCAAACCTGATGCAATTTTTGTCCAGAACTCATCATACTGGCCAATGCTTCCCTCTTTTTTTTCAAACAATTCTGACAATCATTTAAAAATGTTTAGCATTAACACCGTGATTTTTACATTTATGACTTAATTTACTTTAAAATCTACTTTCTGCAATATATCTTGTAAATTTGTGACTTTTTTACTTGTAAATTTACACCTTTTTTCCAATTTACAGGATACAAAGTAATTAATTTACAAAATTTAAGTGGAAGTGAGTATAATTTCTGTGATCTGATGTTTTTTAAAGAAAAAAAATATAAAATTTCTTTGAATTTAAATGTAAAAGCTCAATATTAGTTAAAACATTTACTTTTTTGTGGAATCAATCTTAGATTTCTAAAAATATTTTGTGTTGTCTTGATGAGTAAAATTCTGCAATAATGTCAACATTTTGAATTAAAACTTTATTTGTATTTTTTTTACTTCAATCTCCTAATTAACACAGTTTAAGTTAGGCTCAATATTACATTGTTGACCCTCCGGTAAATAAATCTCATGGTCATCTTTGCAGTGATACCAGTCTTTCTCAAAGCTCTCCGGTGTGGTGGAGGCGTGTTTGTGCCTCAAATATTAGATTTTATAACATAGCTTTTCCAAATTAGAATGACAATAAAGTCAAAGTGATGCCTAAACCAATAGCTAGCATCCAAAGCATTTGTGTTATTTCTTAATCCGCTTTTGTAAATTGGTTGGCGTTTCAGCTAAAATATCTTTCACCCTTTGGGAGACAAGTTTTCCCAAAAGCAGAAAAAAACAATTGCAATATTTTTTTCTTAAATAATTTTAATGATATTTGAGCTTGTTACTATTACAGCAGCTCTCTTAGAGGAGAGTCTTTTAAAGGACATAATTGTTGAGTGCTTTCTTCTAAGTCTTTTTTTTTACCCATATTGTACAGTGAATTCAGACCCACATTTGTGAAAAGTAGCCCTGGGAGTCCCCTAGTGGCCCCTGGCTTGCTGTAACAAGCATCTGAGGCCCCTGTGGTAAGTGCTCTCCAGGGACCCTAGCTCTGATCTGTTCGTCCCTGGGGCCCTGTTAATTTTTGCTCCACTCAGAAAACCTTGCAACTCTCCAATGCTCTCTTCTTCCTTCCTGTGGAACTGTTGGTCTCTTCCTCCTCTTCCTCCTCCAGTCAGAGTTCTTTCTCTCCCTTTTTTATGTAGAAGGTGTGCTGTCAACAGGGAGCTTGGCCAGTCTCATTAAAGAGCTGGTGGAGGTTGTGATGGTGACAGAAGTGTGCAGATCAGTGGTGGGGTAGTGTCATGGTTGGAGAAACGGTCCGTTAAGCAGATCCTGTTAATATTCTACTAAAATATCTCATGGATTAAGCCCACTTCCTGAAAACGATTTAATTTGGACGTTGTATAAACAAAGCTGAGAGGGCTCAAGTTCAAGTGGCACAATTATTGTTTCTGAACAAATTATATTTCATTCAAAAACATACTCCTATTTATATGTTTGGAAAATACTATTTCTACCTTGAAAAACAATAAAGGCAATGGAGAGCAAAATCTACAACAAAATGTTTTATGAAATCATTCAATAAAAAAGAAAAATCTGAGGAAATAAAACTACGGAGATACAGTAAAGTTAACATATTTTAAAATAAATGAAAAAATGCATTATCTCACAAGTCACAATCACACATACAGTATACAGTTGTTGCCATCCTTATAAAACTGAACACCACTTTTGTTATTATTGGGTGTCAGTAAAATGAATAATGTTCTTCACACATTTAAAAGAATTTAAAAGTAAAACTGCATTTTTAAGTATTTTTTATTAAAATTGTGGTGACTCAGGAGCAGATTAAAAAATGCCAAGTAAATAAGCTCTCGGTTGTGAGGTGGAACCTGCAGTCTCCTTGCTCACTCAAAATTAATAGACCATCAGGAACGTTTTTACAAAAGTTTAAAAGATGATTGGAGTCCACCGTCCTTGAAAGACCTTGCTTTGGTTTGAATTATGTCTGGGTCGGTTGTAATGGGTCTGATGTGCTGTTAAATTTAGCAAACTGCAGCATAGTTCAGCAGTGGATGCAGTTTATCATTTCCCGAAGTACAACTGGAAATGTTGTATCAAGTAAAGGAGAAAGAAGATAGTCAACAAAACTCTGGATCGTGCCTCAAAACAGTTCTCTGAATCAAGCTGTATGCATAACTCTTTGTGTATGCACATATTCCTTAATAATCCTGTTCTACTTTAGGGTAAAGGATAAGAGGTGAAATGCCACAGAGGTGTGTGTGAGTCACTGTTGTAAAATAGTCTCAGCTTCAGAATTTAGCCAGTTTGCTAACTTTCACAGCCTGTTTCTGTGTATTAAGAAGAGAGTGGGTTCTATCTCTGAATTGCGGGCCAAATATAGCCAAAGATAAAATGAGAAGTTTAATTGTCATTTTATTACTAATCAGAGGAAACCTCCCATTAAAGAGGGTGGAGAATCACCTAATCCTCATAGATAGGTGTGGACACAAGAGGAGTTTTAAAAATGTATTTGATAACAATATGGTTAAGTCAAAGGAAAATAAACATTTAAAGCAGTGGAACCCATCCCCCGGGCTGTGGACCGGTACCAGTTTTATGGTACAGTTGGCATCGGGTTGGGGGGGGGCACGATCTACATTATATCTATTTCATTTCTAATCTGGTTTTGAAAGTAGTTTTAGTTTTAAACTACTGGATTCTCTCCACTACATCCGACTCATTCTTGATGCCTGCCAAGGAACTCGGTCACATGTGGAAAATCCATCCACTCGATCGCTTAATTGAAACCAGCAACCCAATTTTTTGTTTTTGTTTATTTTGCATAAAAGAGCCGATGAGGAAACACAATAAGGGCTGTTGACTTCAAAATAGTAAAAAAAAAATCTTCATTTAGCAGACAAAAACTGAGTCTTTTCTCCAAATATGGATTTTTTTGTGACAGTTGTGCCATCTGACCACTATAATACTGCACAATATTCATCAGTCAGCTGTCAAATCTTATAAAGATTATACTAAAAAAGTATGATTCATGTAAATGTTTATATTTATAAAAAATCATTTTTGGGGATTTTTATTTGATTTATAAGTTATACCTTAAAACCTGGATGAGGCTTAAGGTAGAGTCTGATTTTTTAGCTTCAACTTTGACGTGACATCAAATTATTGGGCATATTTGTGAAAGTGGGACAATCAAGATAATTTGTCCACAGAGAAATAATATGGGGCTCGAAAATCAACAGCTGGAAGTTCCTCCCCACTACGGCAAAAGAGGGGCGGGGCACGTGAATTTGTCACCCAAATCGCGTTCGGTGTGACAGCACCTTTACACACGAATCTTGGAGAGTTGGAAAGAGTCTCACATTAGATTTGTGCATAAAAGCAGTTTAGAGTGTGTGTAACAAGCGATTTGTGTGTCATTTTTAAAGATTTATGTACGTAGTTAGTTTCAAGCTATTGTAATTTAAAGTTCTGCATGTGTAAACTGTATTTTTTTAATTTCATAATCTTAACACGTGTGAATATACAATTGCAAGTACACAAAATTTTGCTCTAAAATGTATGAGTTCAAGAATTACGCACACAGAAATTGGGGGGAGTCTATTTTCTCTATTTACACGTAGGCTCGTACAGACTTGTTCATGAAAATATTGTCTTACACTGAACCAGTCCGTGGCCTCAAAAAGGTTGAGGTCCACTGATTTAATGGCAAGAATTATTTAAAAAAAAAAAACAAAAAAAAACATTATGATCCCCATTATGTCAAAAGGAAAATCTAGAAGCAACATTTTGGATTAATTTTTAACATGGACAAACCAAAGACTGTCTTAGAAATTTAGTCAATATAAGTCAATGCTATTCTGAGGAAAAATAAAACTCTAGTAAACAAATCTGACCTTTTGAAACTTTTGTGTGTAAAATGTGTTTCTGAAATCTTTCCTGGATTTGCATTGATGTGACGCTTTGCATTCTCTCAATATCACACTGTCCCCGCGCTTCACCAAACTCTTTCTATCGGCCGGGCTGTGAAAGGGCTGGAGCACGGCAGGCTGGGGAAGGTCAAGGGGAGCCAAGGGGAGGTGTGTACACGAGGGAAGGAGGAAGGGGGAGCCACTCAGATCACACCAGGCAACTCCACAGGAGTGATAAGAGCGAATAAGCTGTCAGCGTGGGCGTCAGATGAGCCTTATTGTTCATATTTAGATGGAGAAACAATGGCGGGGTGTCAGGCGCCTATAGTTCATAATCTGCTGATGCTGACCAAGTGTCAGTGTGATCCATGAGCACAGAGGCTTCTGAATCCTTAAGCAATCCCCCGTAGGAATGTCATGGGGGAGAGTACAAATGGGACAGCATCTGCCGGACTATAGATAGATAGGTATAGCAGGAGGGGAGAGAATGGAAGGAGGGCAAAGAAAAAAAAAAAGAAAGAAAGTGAAGATGAAAGAAGAGGAGAGTGAGCCAGGCTTGAAGAGGACAAAATAGAGCACGTCAAAGGGATTTTGCCAAATGAACACCGGAGCCACATGTTCCCGAAAGAAATGAAAACTGCTGATTGTGAGGACAGCACCTGCGAGGAGAGAGGGATAGATGGATGGATGTTGGATTTGGTCGGAGAAAGGGAGAAAAGGAGGAGGAGAGAAACAAGGCACTGATTGTGCAGAGCCCCTTTTGCTGTGCGAGCTCCCACCTGCAGGTGAGCCAGAGAGGAGAATGGGTGTCAGATTAGAAGGAGGCCCAGGGAGCTCCTTCCCCAACAATGAAGGCTTGATTCTGGGCAGAGAGATGCCCCCGAGACGCCAGGCGCACACTGGTGCCGTCACAGCCTATCAGTGGCTTTTCTATGCACATCTCGATGGAAATGCGAGTGTGCCGCCCTCACGCCGCCTCAGCTGTGACAGATGACAATTAACAGTGATTCCATGATGGAGTTCTGAGCACATCCATCACGCCGCCGCTGCTGCGACCGCGCACGTCAGTGACGACGCTTTGAAGAATTGCAGAGAGGCACGCAGAGCTGGTCGCACACACGCTTGGGTCCTGTGTTGTGTTGGTGCTCTTAAATGTCTCACAATGAACCCCCCACCCCAAGGCATTCTCCATTTACTGTCAAAACCATTAGACATGGAAAGGGAGAAGAATAAGAGATGGTATCAGTAACGCATGAGCTACAGTAATTAGCCTCTTGATGCAAGTGTGTGTGTGCGTCTTTGTGTGACAGAGATGCTGTGTTGATGCGCACACAAACCCAGCCGGCGCGTTCCTTCATCTGCTGAGGGCTCTCATCAACAAGAGCTGCGTAAACCCAAATCACTGTTTTAAGGCTGAGGCCCAAGCTTCTCTAAATTATATATTATCTCCAATGACTCACAGTCAGACTCGCAGCCATGTTAATGCCTCAATTAGTTTATGAGCTGACACGAGATGTAATGGGAGCCTTTTCATGCCATGCTTATTCCTTACTTGTCTCCAGATCTTCATTTTCCATCTTGCCTTGTTCTCTGTGCCAACTCCTGCATCGTTCCTCGCCTCTCCTGAGCCTGTGTCTCTGTTAGTTTGTGTGTGTTTTCAGCTATGCTTTCCCACTTGTAGAAGCTGTGGGTTTAAGTTCTTACTTCTAGGAAGTGTTGGTATTGCAGAGGTTGCAACGAAGTCATGAAAGAAGTCAGAGCCAAGGCCAGTGTGTTGAAAAGCACCTGCAGCACTTTACCTTCACCTAAGGTACATTAGCTTTTTCTAAAAGACACAAAAGCTTAAAAAAAAGAAACGCACTAAGAGAAAAGAAACTCTACTAAAATACTATTTTTTTCACTCTTTCTTTATCATTTGATACATTGCCTAAACAACTGGTTATTTTTTTAAGAAAGAGAGCAAAATGTTAAGATCCACCACTTTTATTGTAAATGTACTCAAATGCCTTATTTGGCTCTATCCCACTATTTGAGCTCCTTAGAACACTGTATTTTTCGTAGTCCCGTGTTCCCTCAGTATATTGCAGTTCACCTTTAGTGTTCTCGCTGTTTGGCGGATATTTTTCAAACAGCACAGTGTTCTGATTGGCTCTTGTTCCTGTCAATAAATCAGAGTTATATAAATATTCAATTGCAATCAGATCTTTTCATTCCATGAAATTGGACTTATTTTACCATGAAAATTTGAACGTTGAGAGTTTAAACAAGAGAGGAAAGTGTGCAATCCTGCTTTGAAGATTTCACCTACTGCAATTGTTTTATGGGTCATATCTTCCACAGACAACAGAGTATAAATTGTTGGGGGGTGAGGTGGAAGGTTCAACTTATACTCATTTGCGACTTATATAGGATTTTTAAAATAAATAGGGTAATCCTCCCTTATTCGCGAGGGTTAGGGACCAGAGACATCCTCGAATGTGCAAAATCCGCAAATGCGGAGAAACCTCCACCCTCTACCCTCCACAGTCGAATGATGTTTGTAAATGATTCATATCATCAAAAAAACTTCTGATCATAGTTTGTAAAACATGTATTAAAGAAAATTGGACTGTAGTTCAGCATAGACTTTGTTTTTGTTTTTTTTAATCCTGAACAAAAGACTGTACCACAGCCGCAGCGACAGCGTACTTTATGACCCAGTTGAGGAAAGTCACTCTGTCTCTCTGTGCCTTAAAACCAGGAGCGCGTGCTTTCTCCTTCATCAAATAATATACCCCTGCTCCGGATGAAAATGATCCTCCCTGATTATCTTTTTCAGCCGCTTCTGAGTCTGCTGATGCCATTTCTCCATGAAGGGACATAGAGAGAGGAGGAGCCTCTCCTCTTGCCGGGGGGAGTTTTGACAGGCGGTGTGGAGTGCGGAGAAAAACCGCAGGACCTCCTTCGCGTGCAAAAAGTTTATACAAGCTTCTTAAATTGACAGTTTTTGTGACAAACCGAAAGATTCATCTTAATGAAAAAAATCTGCGAATATGTGAAACGCAAATACACGGGGGAACAACCACCAGGGGGCTCTGTGGTGTGTGCATCAGTACTGACAGTGGCGCAGAAGAAGTGCCACTCAGTCTTATGTAGGGTTTGGTGGAGTCCTTCAGAAGCGTTGGACTTTTCTCACATTCTTATATGTGACGAGTTTTCTTCTTTGCTATGCTTTTTTTCTGACTGCTGCGACTTTTACTTTGGAGTGAATTGTAGTGTAAAAAATGCCCAAACCTTATAGCTAAATTAGCAAAATCAAGCATTATAGCATTTTCCTTAAGTTTTACGCAAAAATGATGAATGTCAAATGATATAATTCACATACATTTATTTTATACATATTTAACATATATATATATATATATATATATATATATATATATATATATATATATTTGATACATCCAATGATATAATTCTCACAAAGTTTATTTTTTTTATTTATTTTTTTTTACTTCTAAAACTTTTATGGAAAGCAACAACAAAAGTGTGATGATACAGAAAAAAATGTCTTTACTTCTGGATTCAACAAAATAAAAGTCACTTCAGTCGACATTTTTGTTGTTAGACAGACGTCACCATAAATAAAAGGCAGACAGAAAAAAAGAAGAAATAATACAACAACGTATTTAAAAAGTTGTTAGTTGAGTATTCTCTTAGATGTGAAAGCTTGTAGTTTAATCAGCCAACACTTGAGAATGAATGTACATATTTTCAAAAAAAAAAAGAAAAACATAGATCTTTGCTTATTTGTGGCTTCTAAACATTTATATTCTGACTTTTTTTAAACAGTTTCTTTATTCTGCTTTCATGTTTTCTTCATAAACAAAGCAAATATTTGTTTCTAAATGTTTTGTACAAAACTAAACTTTTTAGAGGTTTGATTCAATAAATATGCTGCCTTGTCATAACTTTGCCCCTGGCCTCACTGGATATCGTTACCCAGAATGCCCAGCTTCTCCTGCACTTTGTTGGCTCAGGTTTGGGGTCTGTTCAGCATCAAGCATCGCACGCCGACGTCCAACATAAACATGCAGCAGACAGACACGGGCTCAGAGAGGGACACTGCGGAGGCTTTGCCCGGTCCGTGCTGAGCGCCGCTGACATCAAGGAGAGTTTAGCCAGCCCTTCGCTGCGCTCCCAGAGGCGGAGACGTGCCCTCTGTAATCAGGGAGCAAAATCCCAAAGCAGAGACATGCACCCGTGCACACGCGCGTGCACCGAAGGAACAACTGCTACCTATCCATTTGACTGAAGTGTGGCAGGATGCCTCGACGATGTGAGCGATCGCAAACACACTGAGGAAGACTGTGGTCTCAGTCCGTCTGTGACTGAAACATCTCTGCCTCCCATCAGTTTACTGGAAAGATTCCTATTTAGATTTAGACCTAAAACATAAACGCGATGCTTAAACGGAGCATGATTTTACTGTTTAAGGTCAAATGAGGAGATGCTCAGAACAAACTCTTTCACTTTAAACATTTAAAAAACATCTGTATGAAGTCCAACAAGATGATCTTTGTGTTTTCTTTGACCTGTTGCTGCTCTAGGATTGTCAGTCTGTCTGTCTTTTGAATTACTTTCCAACAACATGCTTGTTTTTTTTTTTTTTCTTTGTTTTTGGCCAGAAATGTTTGCATTTGACCTCTTTCTTAATGATTCAGGACCTGGTGAAGACAGACAAAAAATAATAACTTTATTGTGAAAGGATACCCTGACCTTCCCACCTTTACCTGCTGTGTGTGAACCTGCTGTTCCAATCAACACCCGTCTGCAACAAGGCATCTAAAACAAGAACAAGAAAAAACAATGGAGTTCATTTCAACTAGGACTGGGCGATACTGAGCAATCGGGTATTGATCCGATACTGATCAATATCATAGATATCACTACCAATTTTGATATGTTTTGTAATTGCGGTGGATGTTACCTGAACCCCAAAGTCTAAATTGTTTTTACTGGTTTTTGTAAGTTTCCCATTTGAATTACTCAATAAACATAAAAACAGAATTACAACAATATTTTCATTTATACGTTTAATAGAATAAATACTTCTTGAAATTAAACCAAAAGTGAGAAGTGAATGCAGAACACTCTACAAACCACCAGAAGTGTAAAAAATACATGTTTCCTGTGTGCTCTTTGCTGCTGCTGAGATCTCACAGGACTGGTGAGAGTGGTGGGGCAGCAACTCAGCTGGATCATTTTTTTGCAGATACAGAAAAGTTTCAAACAAGAGTGGAAATCTCGTTATCTGCAGGTCAGTATCGATTCGATACTGATACCAACTTGGGATCGATATTTTGGATCAAAAGTACTTGAAAGTCTGTCCTGATAAACTCAGTATTCTATCCTTCTCTTTTTATTAGTTTTTACTTATTTTTTAATTATTACTTATTGTATTATTTTTACTTGCTTTACATAATATTGCATGTACAGGTGCCTCCCAAATTGGCGAATTCACTGGCGTCCCATCCCAAGCATTTAATTGTACCATTGACCTGTGTTGATAATGACAAATGAAGCTTCATTTCATTATTAGCCCCATCTGAGAGTCAAGCCTTCACCCTTCCAGAAAATCTTTGGAATTTTCTTCTAAAAGAATTATAACCTTAAAGTCCCACTCTGATTATCTTTTGATCCATTTTAAGTGTTGGTATTTGAATTATGATAAATGTCACTAAGTTTCTAGGCAGGACTTTTGACATGGAGCAACTCCACCCCCTTTCCCCTCACCATTGCTGAAAGTTTGGAGCAAGTATGAGTGAGTGTGTAGCTCACAAAGTGTATTTCTACGTCATAAATAAACTCTTTTTCAAAGTCCATTTTTGTGTCTGTTATAGTTCAAAATGATCTGAATGAAGAAAAACTCAGAAATGCAAAATTTGAGCTTAATTTTTTTCACATTCAGAGGAGGAAAACCGTATTTGATCCATTGCTAATATGTAGGTTTACCTGTTTTTTAAAATGTATTTAAAAATAAATTGATAGTTCATCATCCTAATGATAGCTCCATTTGAACAGTGAAATTACTTTAAATAATTTATAGAAATTAATTTGATTTACATTTATGGAAATAAGTGTTTGAACCCTTTTGTTGGAGTGATATGGTACTTTGTGGAAAAAGTCTTCTTAGCAACAGAGGTCAAAAGTTTCTTGTAGTTGATGAACAGATTTCTGCACATGCTAGGAAGAATTTTGGTCTTTAATCTGCTTCTTCTCCAATCATTCCTTGGTTTCCTTCAGTGAATATTTAGGGTCACAATCCTGTTGGAAGACCCATTTTAATCCTCCAGGTGGAGGGAAGGAAGTTCTCACTCAGTATTTTGGCCCTGCCCATCCTCCCATCCACACAGTGAAGTAACCTTGCGCAGAAAAATACCCCAAACTATAATGTTTCCATCTCTGTTCTTGACAGTGGGGGTGGTGTTCTTGGGGTCAAAGGCAGCATTTCTCTTCCTCCAAACTCAACGGGTTGAGTTGATGCCAAAGAGCTCCATTATGGTCTCATCCGACAACAGCTTCTTCTCCCAGTCACTCTCTAAGATCATTGACCTTGCCAGTTTTCCAGCTCACAACTGACACAACAAGCTGACAACCTAAATCAGGTGTGATCTGTCAATCAGGATGTGGAATAATTTGAGTCAGCCAATCTGCAGCCAGCTGGTCAGGGAGAACTGGAATGCAGGCAGAGTTGAGGGACCAGGGTTGGCCATCCCTACTCTACATCATGAAAGTGTCCATTGGTCAACTCCAGGCGGGTCTGCACATGTGCCTTCTTCTGCAGAGCTACTTTGTGAGCACTGCAAGATGTTAAACCAATGCAGTGTAAAGTATTCCCAGTGGTTTTGTTGGTGACTGTAGTTCCAACTGCTTTGCTGTGTTGATTTAGGTTGATTTGAACATTGGAAACCCCACCAGGTCAGATCTGGTTTGTAGCTCCAGACCCACAGATAGGTGGATTGATGGTTATGTTCTTGCATTTTGGTCCAATTGCACCAACAGTTGTCATCTTAACCTCCAGCTTTTTGTTGATGGTTTTGTAGTCCATTCTGGTGTACACCAAAAATACAAATTGCGTCAGAGTGGATCTTTAAATGATAAATTCACCAAAGCACAATTTACTTTGGTGCTGTCTCTTTTCCCAGCAAATTACCTAAACATTACTTTACTTTAAGATCTCCACTTATATTTAAAACAAAATCAAAGGGAACCAAAGGCATGTCTTTAAAATCAAGAGGTTTGTCTTGTAAAACAAGCCGACGTTTGTTTCTCTGTACATGTTGTGTACTAAAGAACATGTCACAGCCTCGTGAATCCTCCCTTCAGCAACACTTTCTCTCAGTACTTGGCATGTCGCGTGTTCCAGGCTTTTTGGAGAATTTGCTTCAGTTCTTCTGTGGACTTAGGCGGTCTCATCTGTGCCTCTGTGTAATTATAGATGGACGCAATGATGTTGAGATGAAGGCTCTGCGGGGGCCATGCCATCTGCTGCAGGACTGTGTTCCTCTTGATGCTGGAGATAGCTCTTTATGTTTAAGGCTGAGTAATGAGGAGGAATTTAACAGTGATCCCAGGCCTCCCTGGTGGTATAGGGCGGTAAATGGATGAAGTGTTTGCACACAGTGTTAGGAATTCAATATAAAGGAGAAATCACGATCTTTTAAATATTAATTTTCTTCTAATCTGCCCTAAAATCGTATTCTTTAGGATTAAATTCATGTTCTTTGTTTTTTCACAAGACCTCGCTTCTTTCCTCCTTTGTGTTACCAAAGATCAGGAAGGAGTCTCTGAGCCCTGCAGAAGCGTGTCAGCTGCCTGTGGAGCTGGCCTCAGTCATCACCGCAGAGGTGGTGGGGGCCCCGCGGAGCACCTGGTGGAAAAACAGCACCTACAGCAGAGCTGCCGCGCAACTACAGTACATCAGCTGCAGCGCGAGCGGCAGTCAGGGACTTCGCTAACTGCCTCAGGGTCAGCCTAAGTACTCTGACTTCAGACTGGCTCAACATTTACATCAGACTGTATTTCATCTGCAGTTGTCAGATGGCAACTAGACCTGCCAGTTGGCATGTGGGGCCCGAGCAACATTTGCATCAGACCACAAATCCTTCAATGCAGCACACCTCGCCTGTGCTGCCTCTCTCCGCTCTCGCTGACACTCCTGTAGAGGTGCAGCTCTGCAGGAAGTTACTAAATAAGTACCGTGTTGCACACCTGCTATGACTTATTCATGTCTGTCTGCAAGACTTTACCAATAAAGTTAAAAACATCTCAAATAATTTGAAATCTCTCTTTTAGCATTGCTGTGCTGTCACTGTTGCTGACAGTTCTTTATTTAAGAAAAAATGCCAATCTGAAATGAAGGAGCACAAACGTTTCTTTAATATGGTTGTTTTAATAGTTGTCTTTGTATTGTGAAAGTTCCTCTGTTTTAATTAATATTGTACGAGGCTGTTTACAACCTCCGAGTCACTTTACACTCGGTGTGTTGCTCCGCAATACAAACTAGTTCCTTAAACTCCTCAACACATTACAATCTTCTGTTTAGAAAACTCGATAAACTCATTTTGGGTCAAATAAAAAGCAGAATCAGTTGAACAAAATCAAAAAATTAGGAGCAACAAAACATTCTGTCCTGCATTAGTCCTGGATGGTAACGTCTCGCCCAACACATACTCTAAAACTCATCGTACTCGCACACACCTCGTACGCGGTGCAAATACATTTTTTATCCCAAAAATGATGACATCACAGAAAGAGATGCTGTCACAAAAATTAATTTTGAACAAAATCTCTTATGGGGCTCAAAAAATATTTCAAAATCCACTAACGAAACTAAAACACTTCAGCAATATCAATTATTTCAATAGTCCATTATTTCTCCCGATTAGTCGACTAATTGGATCATGCGTAGTCTAGATGTAAAACAGACTTCTTAACCATCATTAGCTTTAAACTTGAATCGTTTAAGCTACATGCTAACTAAAAATAAAGATAATTAGGACAATAGTTTATTAAACCTTTAATGAATCTCACAACTTCTTTCCTTATTTTGGTTCTGGCATTAAAACAAAACATCTGAAACAAAGGAACTATTTTTAAAAGAAGATAAAGTTTTGGTCTCATTGACTCAAATATAACAAAAGTACATTTTGTGGTGCTGAGAGCTCACAACTGTATTCAACTTCTCTACACTCCAACTCTATAATTGTGCTGAGTTAGCAAAAGTAGCGTTCCCCCTGTTGCTCGCACATTTTTTTACTATTGTGAAAATTTAAAACATGAATCCCTGGCTCACGCCAAACGAAACACAATGCTAGGATTGTGGGCGTGGTTAATAAAAAAACTTCAGTTGCCAAGAAAATCCAAGAGTTTACTTGTGCAGATTCTTCTAAAAGTTGAAAATACACGTCTGTCATGCAGGCGACCAAAAAGCAAAATAGTTGCTATGGACCTAAACCAAAAGAAAAGCCGCCATTTTGAAAATAAAGTTTTGTTTTTTTTCATGAATACGTCACATGCTGCTCTCACCAGCATATTTATGGTAACACTATGTTTTACATCAAATATTAATACAATAGTTAGTTTGCATTTTTGTTTCATTCAAGTGGTTTCTGATCACAAAACATCTCTTCATAAATGTTTTAAGTCATGAACTTCACGCAAAGTGACATTTTTGGAACTTAATGATTATTGAACTGAGTGAGCCAGTTTTTACTTTTTATATCTCAACTTTTATCTAATCATTTAGACATAACGAGCTTTTTAATTGGAGATGATCAGGAATAAAATAGGGGAAACTCATTAAATCATCCTAAAAAGACCAAAAATCATACAAAAAAAAAAAAAAAACATGTAAACATTTCATTGCAGAGTCAGAGCCACAAAGAAAATGAGATTTTCCTGCATAAATAAACGAGTCAGTTAAACACATTTTGGCTGAGATGTTGATTTTTTAAAAGTACAATAAAGGAATCTGTTTTTAAGGACGAGTTCTCTCTTTAGATCGCACAATGATGAACAAAAATGTGAGTATTTTTGGATATTATCCCTGATGTTGGCGCCCTTGGAGGAAGTCTGATGGCTGAACGTACTTTTATTGTCACTCACTAAGATAACACTTTCCTTATGAATGTGCCCTCCTGAAAAGTGCCTTTGATAGTTTGCAATAGTGAAAAGATGCTCTACTCCTTAATTGAGTGAAGTTCCAGCAGGCCCTGCAAATGAGGAGTGACAGCAGGTGATATCGCACAGCCCCCTGGGTAATTATGCTCTGCTTAGTCTGGCTTGAAGGAGGTGAGACTCTCACAAACACGGGGGGGTTAAACCAACCAACGGAGTTGTTTTATTTCCGACGCTGAGAGCTTAGCTTCATGTAAGGACGCCGTTTATCCTCCTAACGGTTATCGGCTTGAAAGGAAGGCTCCACTCAAACAGGTCTGCATGCAACGCTTAGTGCATGTAACGACTTGCAATCAAAAACAAGCATGTTTGCAGCATTGTGTCCTAGTGAGAGGTGTAATCAAGTTCAGAGCAATTAGACAGGTTTGTTGTTCTCTACAGCCATGTTACGTACCAGTGGGATGCTGATTGACTCAACCATCTAATTAGGTTTCGTTATGTAGGCTCTGCAACTTGTTACAGTTGGCAGTGAGGCCCTCATCTTCAGCAAGGTTTGAAGACATCCCCAACCTTCTTCACATTCTCTGCTTTAACTCAGGACTCCACCCTAAGTCCTGCTTTCACATTCAAACAAGCATCAGACTAATACTTTATTCCCTTTAAAACATTGTACATTTCTTATTACCTATTTTTACAGAGGTAACCTGCACTTTTTTTTTTTTAAGGAAAATAAAATTTCGTACGATATTGGTGTAATAATGGCAATGACAAGGATGGTTTCTGACTTTAAAAAAGCCCCAAATAAACCATAGAAGCCTTCACCGTTCTTCTAACAGGTTGAGGAAAAATGTTTTTCCATAACATAAATTAAAGTTGGGTACTACACATTAAAATTTACCCTTTAAGTCATTATAGTTACACACATTTAAAGACCTACTCTGATTAAAATTGTGTTTTTAACATGCTCTTGTGACCTTTATTTTGATGATGGAGGACAATTATTGGGGAAATTAAGCTAAAAAACTCAATTTCTGAGTATTAGTTTATTCAAATTGTTTTGAATCAGGAGTAGATGAAAAAATCAATTTAAAAAAGATCATATTTGTGACTTTCAGCAACAGGGAGGGGAAGAGTTTTTTGGGGGTGCTAAAAACTGCATAGTCATCAATAAAAGACAGCAGTGAACGCTTTTACAACAAATTCAAAAGGTGATCGGAGTGGAACTTTAACTACAACCCATGCAACAAACCCAACTTTCCCTTTAGTGCATATTTCTGAAATCTAAGTTTGAACATAGCCTGTCCCTGCAGCCTGGCTGTGGTGCCTGCTTTAAATGTTGTGTAAATCCACTCAGCTCACAAACTTCATGATGTTGTGCAGAAAATCTTAGACATTGATGCAGGTAAGATAAAAATAGATAAGAGAAAAAATTTAAAAATCTAAATCTTTCTAATCATTATAACAATACAGAGAGTGACACCATAACAGACTCCCAGAAAAACAGGATTCCTGACACGCTTTGTGTTTTTTTTCCTTTAGTAGATACTTTACTTTTAAAAGTGGAGAGTTTAATTTGATTTCTATTTCAAACAGAAAAAATACTGTTCACATAGCTTCATTTATATTAAAGGTGACTTTAATCTTTGAGTGTAACTGCTGTATGCTTGAGTCATTTCGTCCAAAAAAAAAGATCTTGGTCTTTTTTATATTATAAAGTATGGTGGCCCTGAAGTACAAAGCAACAAATCACTCAATGCAAAAACATATTAAGGATGACAGTAACAAATAAAAAAGCAAAGCAAATAATTAAAAACATTACATTTTAAAAATCAAACCAAATTCAAAACTAAAACCCACCATTTTTAGACACTATGTTCTAAAACATTTTATTTTTTTTTGGCTTAAAACTGCCTAATTGTAATTAAAAAAAAACGCAGGGAACATTTTTAACTCAAAGGTGATTTGAACATCTAAAAAAAAAAAAACTAAGCTAAACAGAAACTAAACCCCACTATTGTGGACACTGTATTATAGTTTAACAAAACAAAAAGTGATAGAATAAGAAACTGGAAAACGTAGGTATTATAGAACATCACTGCTTGGATAATTACATTAGTTCACCTTTTCAACCAGAAGTTGCAGAAAGCATTTCTTTAAACTTCTGACCACAGCCGTTGCTAAAGCTCAGTGATTGTTAAATTAATTCTTTCCCACAGTTCAGACAAAACATCCTCCTGCTTTCCCTCTTCTTTAGAACTCAAACATCATCATCAGTCAGTGACGTCCCATAGTTCCTTTTCTGGTTTCTTATTTTGTTGTGTTTTTTTCGAACATTTCATTTGGATTGCTGGAAGTAATTTCTGTTTTCCGAAATGTTTCATTCTAATTTTGTTTAATGTATTGTTTTTTTAGAATTGTGTTTTGATTTCTAAAATTCAATGTTGTTGTTTTTTTATTTTATTTTTTTATTATTTGTTTTACTGTCATATGCTGTTATGATCTTTACTATCTTTTTTCTTTGAGTGATTTGTTCTTCACGGCTAAAGTCTGTATTACAGGAACAGTCAGATAAAAGGATTTTGGACTTTGATTTAAAGTACATTCAATCTGTAACAAAAAAGAAAAGTTGTGATTTTTTATTGAAAATTGTAACAAAATAGTATGTTTTTTTAAGGAATATTGTAACTTTATAAAGGTTGAAAAGAATCCATAAACCTGAAAGCATCAAAGCATTTTTTTAGGGAAAATTCAACATTATTATTTACTATAAATGTTAGTAAGTTGTAGAATAATACAGAGTCCATATTGACACCGGCAATAATCAGAAGCATCATTTCGTAAAAAGCTAACACTCAAACATCAAAGCTAAGAGTTTTTTGAGGATCTGCAGTGATCACTTCCAACGGCAGACCAACAAAATAACAGCCCAGTTTGTTAGAAGTTTCTCATCATCTGACGGATTGTGTTGTGAATTACCATGAAAAGATCCATTTGACGAATCCGAGAAATAAAGAGCGAGAAGATGAAGAGTGCATGATGGAGGATCACAGATGTTACGGGGAGCGAAAAGCTCCGGCCGTGTGACACGTTATCTATGAAAATGGATAAAGCGAGAAAGAGCTGAGGATCAACACAGTGAGGGCAGAGTCTCCATAGACTAATTATTCCTGTGACAAAGTGGAAACTGTGCCACCATTGTCCTCGCTAAACCCAATCACACATGTAGTGCTAAAAAAAAAAAAAAAAATTATATAAAAAATCTGCTTCTGTCTGAATCTTTTCCATACCTGCAGGTGAGTGCAAAGAGAGGCTGTGATTAAGGTGGCACACGGAGGAGGGAATCAACGGCGTTGCCCACCTTTGGGGCTTTCCTTAAGTGGCCTTAAATAAGATAATAAGAGCGATGGGCACAAAAGAAAGGACCGTGTCTGCTGGCATGAGTACGACGGCCGTGTTAGCGGTGATATCTTTGAGGGGGGATAGTGTGCCAGTAATGAGACAGGCTTGCCTTCCCTTGCCGGCTTAATTAATCCTACATTTTCATAGCGTATAATCACTGCCCACAGAGCAGGCCGGAGAACAGAGATGTCGCAGGATTCTCTATCTCTTGCCCTATCTTTCTCTTTTTCTGTCTTTCCCTCTCCCTGCAATTTATTACCCTGGTATCCCAAGTGAAGTGAAACCCCACAGTATAGGCCTATCTGTCATGTCTACATTATCAGGAAAACACACTGCCGACCATATTGTGCTACAAGGGGCTCGGGCAAATTACTATTTTTATGGGACGTGATAAAGGAAATGCTGCCTTACGTTCAAACGCATAACTGCCGTAGAGGAAAGGATCGAGTGTTTGAGATTGCTGCGCGCTTTGATCTTTGCGCGGAAACCAGTGCAACTGATGGATAACCCAGGGATTTGTTGGCGGCTCATAAAAATGTGTTCCTACATGGTTAAAACACAATAAGGCCTTTAAAATGCAATACACCGCCAAATAAAGATGTAAGAAGTTTGCAAAAAAGAAAAAAAAACCCTGTTACACTAATGATACTCATACAACTTTGGAACAAACTTGTAAGCATATTTTTTAATGCTCTGCTATGACTTTTTTATGACTACTTTTTTCTTAGATGAATTTGCAGGGCCACTTATACATGGACATGTTATTTGGTCGCCTAAAAATTTAATTACAGCTCCATACGAAGAGAAGGATAAGCGCAAAATCGAGATAAATCGAACTCCTGTGTGGCGGCGTGTGTTATATGAACTGTAGGAGTATTATTCAGTGACCTTATCGCTTGACATGGATTGTTTTTATTCCAATGACTCCTACAGTGCTGATGCATCAAGGTCTGTGGTGTCTGTGTGCCGCTGAAGCGGGATTACACAACAATACACCGAGACGATAAAGAGAGGAAAGTGAAAAGTCACATCCTGTCACATCTCATGATCTCTCAGCTGAAATGCGAGGCCCGCGGGCCCTTCAGGGTGACATCCTCAATACACCAAAACGCAAGACGGAGGGGGAGGAACACTGGAGCTGGGTGGTATAGAGAAGCAAGAAAGAGGAGAGGGGTGGAGCAAAGGGAGGAAACAAGAGCGGAGAATTTACTGGTAAATAAGCTGAAGTAAATTCAAGCGATCTCATCCCTCCTTGTCTTTCCTAGAGCCTGTTTTCCCTTTCCTCTCTTCTATCTCTCTCCCTCAATCGCTGTCGCACCGAGACAGAGCCAACCTCAAAGTGACAGGCCCTCAAACGACTTGGCAAGGAAACCAAGCATTAATTAAGTCATTGCCGGACTGTAATTTCCTTGAGAAGGAGAAAAAATGCACAAGAAAAGGTTACTGAGACCTTTTCTGTGTCAAAATTACCATTCGTCATGAATATTAATGCACCTAATGAAGACAACCTTTGCTTCATCAAGAATGTTCTGGAGCAGGGTGCCACGCTGATAGACTCTCCCTGGCTGTTTTTCTCCTTCAGTCAGGAGACGAAACTGGCACACACACACAAACAAATGGAGATTTACTCTTGTGAATCAACAGAAAAGATCTCCTTCTTTACATCAAGCTGAACATGGCTTTATATATTTTTTATAATACATCTGGGTACGGCGGGTGAGAATTTCAGGAGTTTTGGTTCTGGATTTAGTTTTATTTTAAAAAAAAAGAAGATACAGATCTGATGTCAATTAATTTAATTAATAACAAGCTGTTTTCATTCCAAAATTTTCATGAAAATCTCTTATTATTTGTCATTGCCACTGTTGTGACTTTTTGAGAACTATAGTAACATTTGACATGTAAAAAAGATATATATATACAGATATATTATGCACATTAGGGATTGACTGATATAGTTTTTCCAAGGTTGATACGATACCTATATTTTTTTAAGTCTGGGTTGCCAAGAGCCAATATTTAGGCGGATTGTGAGGAGCCAAGCGGAAGGATGAGAGAAGCACAGATGTTTTCTTTTGCAAAAAATTGCTAAATTTATTTTCAAAAATAAGTAAAGTTAAACTGGGCCCATAAAAGAGGTCAACAGATAATAAACTTCAACTCAACGTGATAACTGACCTGACAAACACAAGAGGGAAACATATATACTAACTGATCAAACCAAAACCCCAAAAGGGTGGGTGACCAAAACAAATGAGGAAACTTATTACAAAAACAAAATCAGTTTTTTTTCCTTCTTAACCAAAATTAACTTTAAATAAGTAACATACAATTTAATAAATCTTAAGTAAGAGGTAAATAAACCTAAAACAACTGAATACAAAAGATACATCAAAGTGAATTAATACTTTTCTTTAAATTCAGTGNNNAAAAGATATATATATACAGATATATTATGCACATTAGGGATTGACTGATATAGTTTTTCCAAGGTTGATACGATACCTATATTTTTTTTAAGTCTGGGTTGGCAAGAGCCAATATTTAGGCGGATATTAATTAATTCTATATTCATATTCATTTTCACAATATACTTTACAGCATTTGGGAAGCCAGTAGCTGTATTTTTTTAATCAAACCAATCAAGACAACTTCTGCCCAAATATATATATATTCATTCATTCATTTTCTTGACTGCTTTGTCCCTTTCGGGATCGCGGGGGTGCCGGAGCCTAACCCGGCTACTGATGGGCGAAGGCGGGGTACACCCTGGACAGGTCGCCAGTCTGTCGCAGATAAATATATATATATATATATATATATATATATATATTTCCAATTTCACTATACTAGTTCTAAATAGTCAATCAAACAAACTTATTTATTCATTGATGTCTAATTGCCCCTGAACTCACCTCAGGGTTCAGTGGTTAGAGTGCAGACTGTGTCAGAAGGATGTGACAGGAAGGTAGGATTATTTTTTTTCTTCAGGGCATCAGGCATGCGCGTGCAGCTGCAGAGCAACGGGTGCTAGCAAAATAGCTGCTCCACCGGTCAAACACACACTTCATCTAACAATGTTGCTTTTTGCCGCTTGGATTTTCTGTATCAACACAGACAGAGCTAAAGATATCTAACATTTAAGTCATTATTATTGTTGCATAATAACTTTTTGTGTGTCATTTTGTATCTTCATGCTGTCCTGTTATAGAACTCGACAGAATTTAATTTGTTTTTTTAAGTTTTAGTCACACATTTCTATGTTTTCAACATGGTTTTTAATTTGGTGATTCACAGATACGTTTAGCGGTGAGGTAACAGAGCTGCCACTGCTTTTTTTTTTTTTTTACATTTTTATGACATTCTTCCCACACTGCTAGCTTTGATATGGTGAGGACAGATGTTTCTTAGAATTTCAGGGGAATTTTCTGTTATCGCGCCTTTGCCACGTATCTGCACCCATGAGCTTCATCACAGAGAAAACTTATTTCTTGCTGTGAGAGAGCCTCCCCCAACCTCCTCACCACAAACAGTTTCAATTTCTGATTTGCTCTGCCTCTGTCTGTGCGTGGTTAACCAATCAGATAGTTCAGTGGGTGGGACAATGCTGAAGAAAGAGGCGGGCAGAGCTGCCTCAGAGCCAAAAACAACCAGTTCAATATCGGCTGTTGGATTAAAAAGGCTGATACCGACAAATGTCAAAATAGCCAATACGGGAGACAATGCCGTTATTGATATCGGTCGACGCTTAATACACATATACACATGGTATATATATATATGTATATATATCAAGTGTATAAAAAAAAACACCCCTCTCACCTCCCGCGGGTGGTTTCTCCTCTTAGCTCAGGTCCTCTACCAGAGATCTAGGAGCTTGAGGGTCCTGCAGTATCTTAGCTGTTTCTAGCACTGTGCTTTTCTGGACTGAGATGTCTGAGGTCTTTCCAGGTATCTGCTGTAGCCACTCCTCCAGTTTGGAGGTTACAACCCCAAGTGTTCCAATTACCACGGGCACCACTGTCACTTTCACCCTCCAAGCTTTCTCCAGTTCCTCTCTGTCCCTGGTATTTCTCCAGTTTCTCATGTTCCTTCTTCTTGATGTTACCATCGCTTGGTACTGCCACATCCACCACAACGGCTTTCCTGTGTTCTTTATCTTCAATGTTTGGTTGGTTCTCCAATACCATCCTGTCCGTCTGTATCTGAGAGTCCCACAGGATCTTTGCTCTCTCATTCTCTACCATTTCTGAGGTGTTTCCCATTTAGACTTTTTTGTTTCCAGTCCATATTCTGTACACACGTTTTTGTATATTATTCCAGCTACTTGGTTGTGGCGTTCCATGTATGCTTTCCCAGAGAGCATCTTGCTCCTTGCAGTTGTGTGCTGGATTGTTTCCAGGGCCTCTTTGCACAGCCTACACCTTGGGTCTTGTCTGGTGTGGTTGATCTGAGCCTCTATCGCTGTGGTGCTCAGGGCTTGTTCCTGTGCGGCCAGGATCAGCGCTTCTGTGCTGTCCTGCAGGCCAGCCCTGTCTAGCCATTGGGAGGACTTCTTAAAGGGTAACCAAACAGGGAAGTTGGAGGCTGACTCCACCCACAGTCAAAATTTTAAAATCCAGTCAGGGGGGTGTGGCTTGGGGGCTGAACTGTTATCATTACTGGAGCTGCAGATCATGACGTGAGACTTCTGAAACTTACATGGTTTGACCAATCACAAAACTCGACTGTAATACATCTAATCAACCTTTAGGGGGCAGCACACAGACAGTTTTCACTATATTTTCAAGAATTACACATTTTTATTTTAATTTAATAAAAATTTGGCAATGACCAACAGGCAGCACTTTTAAAGTCCCATATAGAGAGGTCAATAGCCAAAAAAAGTTGATTTAGGGTTTTTTTTAACATTACAGCTTAAAGAACCATTTGATTTAATATGATTTAATACTAATAGCAATTATCAAACATTTCCAAAAACACATTTTTGATCTTTTCATTTGCAATGGCTTTCCACTCCGCTGTTCTAATATGCTACCCTTCCACAGTCTTACGCCCTTTCCCGCCCCCTATAAAAATGTTCTAGCTCCGCCTCTGGTTTTGTAAAAGACGCTGTATCTGTTTGGAGACCCAGATAGAGTTTCTGGAGCTTGGCAGTTTTAGTTGTGTTCAACATGTTCCACTGGTTTGAGAATCTGCAGTTCCGCCTAGACCATATAAACAAAACCTGAGCCCAGTTTTGGATTAATATAAACATGTTTTTTTTTTTTTTACAGTTTATCAAAGAGAAAATACTTGTTTTTCAGGAATTCAACATGTTTCTCTGTTGAAGAACAATGGCTGAGATATTGTAATCAGAGTCGATTTGACACTTATCTTTTGAGAAAAACCAGGTCAAAGCTGGTTCATCGCCAGTCAGATGTGAACGCCAAATTATTGCCCACTGACAAACTTCAGAAAAACCAACAGGTTAGTCGAGTCTGCTCAGTCCAGAAAGAACAAAAAGCATTGTTCTGCTTCACATCCTACTGTGCAGCAACAGCAATCATTTTATAGCTGTTACAGCATGTACCAGCAGGCATACTTAAACAGTCAGCAAACTAAATGTTAACTAAATACAGTCTTAAACCAAACAGAACAGGTGTTTGAGGAGGAGAAAGTCATTAATATGGCTGCTCAAATGTAGTTGAACATAGATCAGAACTTGAGGTGTGACGATTCATTTTCAATGATTTGATTCATATAATTATTTGTGGTTATAGATACATCTTATAGTTTATATTGGTTCATTTTGAATAGTCCAATTCACTTATATCTGTTTAAGGAGAAAAGATTTGGTATTGGCAGCTGGATGGTTCCGTTGTGTAGGACTGGTGAGCAGGAAACCTATTTGCTTCCCAGGATGCAATATGCCAAACAAAATTCAGTGTGGGTCCTTAGGCAAGACCCTTTGTGCTGCTGCCTAGGACTCCCTGTACCTTGAAAATACAAGGTTGTGACAAAAAGGGCGTATAAATCTCTGCCAGTGCACCTGTGGGACAAGCCGAAAGATAAATATACATATTGTGTGTTACTTAAGTTGGTGAAAGAAGTATTCACTTACTTCTTATGTTCCTATCAGGCATATGACGCCCAATCAAGACCCATGTTAAGACTGGACAATCAGGGCAGGGCTTCTTCTTCTTCTGTTGTTTACTAGCTCTTACAATTGGAAGAGTTATGGCGTGAAATTCCATTACTGACATTTCCATGATCAATTTTTAAACTGTTGGCACCTTATGAAATTAAAAGCAACATCACTATCCAAGTCCCTGATTGGTCAAAGACAGTTCAACCTAGTTTAACTTGAAATCTCCAAAAGCAGCCTAAAAAATGTGCTTAGAGATACTTGAACCCAAACATTCTGGATGTGGAAGCCAAAAAGGCGTATTTACGAGGGTACATAGACTTTTCCTTGGAAGTGTCCCCTTGAATGCACAATGGCAAAAGCGATGTGATGTAGGTTTAAGCTTAAGTAAAGCTAGTAGACAAGGTCCAATCCAAAGTCTTCCTTGCTCCCTACTACTACATTTAGACCTCCAAAGTTATAAGAAAAATGTGTCTCATAATTTGGACACCGCTTTCGCTCAATGACGTCATCAAGCGGTCAGCTAGCGTTGGCGTGGAGCTTCCACCTCTCACATAACAACATCGGTTTTATAACTTTTAAAAGGTCATGCTACAACAAAAAGTCATTACTTACAATTAAATATAAACCTCTGTGTTTTAGAGAGCAGCCATGTGAAGAAAAGTGCTTCTCCTCCGCGGCACAGCGCGATATGGTTTACCCTCACGCAGAAGGTTTTATATCCCTGTGCTTGGGTGGTAGGATCTTAAAAAACATATTTCGGACACCACTCTCACTACAAATACCCTTTTAATTGGAAGGGTTGGGAGAAGGGAATGATTCGGATTGGGTCATATTCTTTAAGGGATTAATTGAGTGACCCAGAAGTAAATGATTTCCAAATACCACACAATGTGGTACATCATCGTGTAAATCTATTAATGTGTGTGTGTGTGTGTATATATATATATATATATATATATATATATATGCACCTGGTATTTATGATCCTCCACAAATCTGGTGGATCTCTAGATGTCTCTTGAATGATTTTCAAAATAAAGTCCTGTGAGACACATGAATAACAAAGAAGCTAATAAAAATGATTAACATAAAATAATAGATAATAACAAAAACATATACTCATTTTGTACAATTAATAAAATATGGTACCATCAGCCACCAACTCATCTACCCCTGGTATTTTACGGCCTGATAAAAACTGCAGATACTTTCATTCAATCCTTCCAGAAACAGTAAACATCTGTTTTGACTGCAGTTGGGAGGCTGTAATGCATGATGACGGTGAAGACTGGTCCATTTTTTATGGTCTTTGCTGTAAGTGCAACAGAGACAAGAGGTGGAGGGGGGATGACTGCTTTACGAGAAGAGTAAAGCAATAAAGGTTTTATGTCAAAGTTTCCTGTAATATCTAAAATGTTGCCAGGTTTGGCTGGAAATAAGTTTTGGTTTTCTTTTTTTTCATGTTTAGTGTGAGGCCCATGTGAGACACCTCTATTGTTGTGTCAGTATTCTTGTATATATATATATATATATATTATGGATATGGTAAGTGCAGTTTCTTTTGGGTCGTCATGCTCAAATTTTGACACGAAATTTAGATTTTTTGTTGTAGAATTTCAAAGTAAAACATTTAACTGACGTCTTTTGTTGCAGAGGCTTTGTCTGAGACAGAATCTACTAGGCAGCGTTTCACATTACCACTCTCAAACATATACGACACATTGGTAGCTTTTTACCATCATATATGACATACTGGTGGCTTCATAGCACTGATATATGGTAACAGGAGATGCTTTAATATGAAGCTGTCAGAAATTGTAACTCTTAAGATTCGTCTCATTATGACTTCAGCTCAAATCAGCAGACAGGAAACAGTGAAATTATCATTTTAAGTGCCATCTCTACATACACACAGCCCGTAGTCACCACTGCACAAGCGCCATCTTTGCCCTCTTTACTCCTCAATGTCTTTCTCTCGCCTTGACACATACCTCTCATTAATTCAGACCTGTCATCCTGACACGCACACACAGACACACTCAAAAGGTGACAGCTCGGTGCTGACTGACGGCAGCTCTGTCTGTCTGCTACCGGAGGAAGATCTCCTGCTGCCAACAGTTTTGTAAAGTAAACCTTGACTGTCACAGCGAGAGGAGAAAGGGTCATCTATTCATACGTCTGCCTCCTCAAACTGTAAATAGCTTCCAGTGATGTCTCGCCTCATCCATTATTAACTGCTTTTGAATTAATGACAGTCTTTTATTTTGCACACTTGTTATTGTTCGGCACTGACTTATTCATCCAGGAGAAATTACACCTTATGCTGTGGTTAGAGTGAACTGAAAATAGATAGATTTTCTTAAAGTGTGGCAGCCTTAAGGATGCTTTTTAACTTTACAACCACCAAATTCATTCTTTAAAGGTCTTTTAGGCAAAGAAATAAATAAAGTGAGTGGCGTGGTGCACTGAGTTTACAGGTGTCTCGTCAAAATGTAGCTTGAGTGGCAAGAAATTTATATAGTTTTGTGCCAAACATAAATAACTGTACTTGTTTTATTCTTTTTTTGGTTTATTCAAGAGTATGAATAAATTTCCCTTCAAGGATGCAGGACACAAGAACAACAGAGAGGAAGGAATTCCCGCGGCCCATCAGAGATCAGACTGTGCTTGGGTTACGCCCACCAGGTGGAAAAAGACACCCGAGACAATACCTGTGAAGGGATAAAGCAAATAAAAGGATGGTGTGCAAGCAATGTCATAGATTCTGCAAATATCTGGTTTATCTTGCCAGATCTTCAGGAAGTAAAGAGAAAAGCCCTGTATCTATTACAGCACGATATGAGGACAACTGACGTCCCTTCAGTCTTAAATGCGGATTGGTGCATTTTTATGAGAATGTGAGTGTAAAACAAGCTATACACAAGGGAAAACACTAGGGAATCCCGAAATCATGGTTTTTGGAGGGTCTTTTACACATTTTTGGTCTTCAGAGACCTGGACACCTTACTTTCTGTCCCTACAGAAATAAGAAACCAACGCTATTCTCTCAAAACTGCAAAACTTTAGATGTCTGTATACAGCTTTGACAGTATAAGGAACCAAAAAGCACAGGAACTCAGTCTGGTCACACCCTGATCAATTTTTGCACGTAAAGAGTAGAACGTTTTTTTATGCGAAATTTCTAAATTTCATTACTAACTTGTGGTCAGTAAAACAACTCACCCTTTCAGGCTTTGCTTTCCAAACATCCCTTGTGGCCAAACAATCATGTCAGTAATGGATTTCATCAAAATTCAGAGTTAAAAAGGAAATCTAAAGCTGCAGTTCAGGCAGGAAATGCAGAATATTGGAAATCAACATTCAAAATGTTAAAGAAAAGCAGCAACAGAAGCAGTGGATGCGGATTGTTTATTTATCGAAGACATACAATATAACATTTAAAAATACAAATATGTCAATCTAAGTCATAAACACTTATCAGTGTACCTTTATAGCCATGTCTTCTCAGTAACCATCTTTCAGCATGCCTCTGACGTACCAAAGCAGTATAAAGTGTTGTACCTTGACATTGATACATACGTTTAAATTGCTCAGTGAAATAAAACCTTTGAATAAGTGAACTAACCCGACAAAGATTACAAAGCATAGAACCTCCAATATTCTTTCTCTCACTGCTTTGTCCCATCCTCGTAATTCCTGGCCAATGACTGAAGAGACCTTTAGTCATGTGATTTTGTTGCTTTGCCCCATCCTAGTAATTCCTGGCCAGTGACTGAAGAGACCTTTAGTCATGTGATTTTGTTTACAAGCTTTGGCTGGAAACCGAAAGGTCCAGTTGAAAGACAGTGTAAATACAGACCAAATGCAACATTAAGGACCTGATCAAAACCAAGTAAAGTGGACAGGGTTTGGTCCAACAGACTTTTCCTGTCTAACGCCCTAAGTAATAGAGACTAGTTAAATCCACATAGAAAGGACAACAGAAAACAGACAACAGCAGATACACAACACAGATGGGGTTGTCAATGGATAAACACAACAGTAAATTCATTAAACATCATAGCAACAAATAAGGATACAGTCAATAGAGAACAAGACAAATACATGTAAAAAATCAAACGGACCAAAAAGCAATACAAATGTGTACAGAGATGTGGGAGCAGTTTTGAGTTTCAGCACATAATTTTGACATGTGTCTTACACTGACTTGTAAAACTAAGTGTTTTATAATTATATAAGAATGAATAAAAAAGCTCATACTCTCTTTTTATTTGCCATTTGATGTTTGTCTTTTACTAATGTTTCATGTGAAACTCATTTAACCACTTCTTTAAGATCCACTTCCAAGAAATCCAAATACTTTTATCGTTCTTTCTGGGACATTAACTGAGGGGATAACTGGGTGCAAACAATGTATTTGAAAGTAAAACATTGAATAAACATTGATTAAAATGTGGAGTTATGATCTGTAGACCATTTATGCAAACTGAGATTTTACTTCAATTTTCAGAAAAGAAAACCAGGTTATTGAGGTCAAATGTGACCTAGGATTATAATAATTCTAAAAGAAGAACTGAGTTAAATAATATCCGGTACGTATAAAAAAATAAAAAAGGTGGTGCTATCATAGTTTGGGCTTCTCAAGCATGGTCATAATATCAGATAGGCCTAGAATTTTATGTGAAATGATGCTATCTGTTGTCTTGAAGAAATAAAAAAATGTATCAGTAACTTTAAATGAAAATTTAGCTTTTTTTGTAAAACACAAGATGAGTTTGAGGGTGATTGTATTTATACGAAATGTATGGTAACATTACTTTTATCTAATTACTGTACAAAGCTGGACGTTCTAATATTTTGAAAGTAAAGGTAAAAATCTCAGTTTTTCTGTTAGTAAACAGACATTTTTGCTAAAATTGGTTGCTGTTTGATTTAAAAGTGCACTCTGGTCAATATTTTTTTTTTCTAGGGTTTGGAGGAGGATCAACTGTCTCACAAGAATGACCCAATTCAACAGACTTTCATTGAACGGAAACTGCAGCACTGTGGTAAGTTTATGTAAAAAAGTTTGCTCCGTATTGACTTTTTGCCTCCTTTGACATTCTATCCTGACAGAAAATATTCCAGAAAGAAGTTGCGTGTCTGAGCCAAATATTGACATCATATTTTACAGATCAAGACACAAATACAGGAAAAACAAAATCCCCAAACAGAGCAAAATTCCCAGGAGCAGAAGGAGCAACGTCAATTATTTTCAGCCATTTTTGAGTAGATTTGTTCCTTTTTGGACCTTTCTTAACTTTGTGACCTGCAAACGCGTGAAGTGGGTTTGGACTACGTTCCAATTTCTCAACCAGGACTTGGGAGGAGCACTGGCATCCCCAAGGTGGGAAGAATAAAACTGTGATTGGAGTCAGAAATTCTGCCAAGAAAAGCTAATAGCTGGAGGGCTCAGAAACTCACAAGACAGGCAGAGAAGCAGACAGACAGTGTGGAGTAGTGCACCTTACATGAGAAAATCACAAAGATGTCGCTTTGTGAGTGTGAAACATCAAACACATTTGATGCTTCTTTCACATCACTCTGAAAGAGAAATAAAATTAATTGGCCATTTGGAGGTCTAAAAGAAAAGTTCGCCTTTGTTGTAAATTTGCAAATAAGAGTCAGCACCATACATTATCATGAATAATGTATCCATATCTTCTTCATAGCCACGGGTGGTAAGGATTAGATAAAGCACCATAAATAAGCTTCAAAGGGGGCTGTATGCCGTTTTGTTACACCTCACCATCCAGGCTTTAATCACAAACTTAGCCTTAGCTGGTGGGGCCCTTTTGTAGCGCTCATGCTGGTGTTGCTGTTAATGCAGGGCGGCCCCTGCATTTACCTAATTAACATGGAGCTCACACTGGGAGTCAAAATGAAAGCCACTGTAGGGGAGTCGCGGAGAACAAAGCCTGGCTTCCTACCGCGAGCAGCCGACGCATCAGCGGGTGAAAAGGCAAAGACACCTGGACAGCGTGGGGAGTTTGGCTTCATCAATGCCCCCAAAAACAGGTAAAATGCACACCTTAACATATGAATCTTTCATCTTCCTATATGCACACCTTATGACAAAATATGATTACATCATCTGCAAAGAAATTACATTTTTATCCATTCTGGATTGTAGCTATGGTCAAAGCCACACTTTTACATTAAGATTCAATGCAAAACCAATTACCAATACAATTAGAATTACTGATACATTTTTTTCCAACTTTAATGTGCAAAGTGTGACAAACAGGCAGACATCTGCTTCCACCTTCAGCAGGTTTATTAGTTCAGACAGGAACTAAGCACAGCGAGAAGTTGACAAAGCCAAATCAGGGTCAGACAGGCAGAAGCCATTCGCGAGCATGGGAGCATCCAAGAAAAGACTAGAGTAGTCAGAGTCCAGGCGAGGGTCAGGGCAGGCTGCAGACGAATCAGAGAGGAAGCAGGTTCAGAAACAGAAGATCAGGTCCAGATAGAAGCACTCAGTGGCACAGACAATACTTCGCACTGAGTGAGGCTCTGTGCAGTGCTTAAATGTCCTGTGGGTGACTGGTAAATGGTAGACAGCTGAGCAGCATCAAGAAACTGTGCTGGGGTTGCTGGGAGATGTAGTAGATGGCTCCCAGAGAGGGGAGTCAGAGCGCTGATTCCTGACACAAGGTTCAAAATACAAAACGTTTCTTTCTAAAATCACCTTCTTATGCCCTGCTGTTTCAATGCTAAGAGTAACACGAACAACTCATGGCTCCTCTGGCTCCTATGCTGTAGGCTTAGGGGTGTTTTGGCACAAAACACTGGAGTAACTTGCCTAATAACCAACAATATGTAGAAATGATACATCCACACTTTAATAGTCAATACCACAATTGGTGATGTGTGGGTATCTACCGGTGCATTTCAATACACTGGTATTGATACTCCCATTACTACTGAATGGGTCTTACATAGAATATCCAAGCAGAAGTTCAGAATAAATATATCTAATTGAAAGTTGGCAACTCAGTAGTCTGATCTACTGTCTACTGTACTGAAACCTCTTTTCCTGAATTAACTGACTTCTTTTCCGACGTGGTGCACTTCACATTGACGACTGTTCATTATTCAAAGCAGCAACATTGAAACACCTGTCACTTTTGTAATAATGTTCATTTCAGGTATTCTTATAACTGTGACATGAATGACTGTGGGTAAAGAAAAGAATATAGCAAAGGGTTGAGTTCAGTAGAGGGGACATTTGTTTCTTGGGTGGGTAGTAGGTGGTGAGTTGGGGGTTGATAATCTCCATCAACGCGCACAAATACTTTTCTTACTTTTCTCTGCATACTAAGTTAAATTTTTCATCATTTTTAAACCTTTTGGGTTAAAATTGTTTTTATTGTTTTCACTCAGCCCTGTGACAAACTGGTGTCCTGTCCAGGGTATACCCCACCTTCACCCATCAGTGGCTAGGATAGGCTCCAGCAACCCCGTGACATCAAAAGACATTCAGTGGGTCCTAATGAAGGATGGATAGTTTTTCTCACTGTTGACATTTGAATATGTGGACCCTCCTCAATTTTTTATTTCAACATATAAATGCAAACTGTAATGATTGGTAGCCTACTTCCTGTTGGTTCAAATTTGGAAACTAAATGTGAGAACTTGCCTCATACTGGTAAAGGAGCAAAACCACTTGAAATCCATATGAAAACTGGACTGAGAGACCCCTCCCCTCCTACGTTCCAAACAGGAAGTACCCATTGCTTCCAAGAACCCAAAATCCCATAGACTTCTGTTGAGAAATAAACAGCTATCACTCAGATATATTATTTGTCAGAATAACTATTCTAGCTCTGACACATTTTTTAACACGTTCTTGATATTCCTGTTTTTTGGATTATTTGCATATCTAAAATTAAGGCCATTTTCTCAGCATATTTCCCATTTTATGATCAAAACTGTAGCTTTTTATCTTGTTTATGTGTTGTGACTTTTTAAACCAGCAAGCGACATTAAGCGTATTTGTGCATAATGGTTGGTTTTGCTGCTGTTTATGTCAGGATTCTGTGCTTAGGTTTTGTCATGTTCTGTTTCCCCGTCAGTCTCACCATGTTCAGGTTAATCATCCACAGCTGTCTTCATTTAGTAAATCAACCTGTTTTTTTAAGTGTCTGGTGTTCAGTTCCACAGGGTCAGGTAAGCTGCTCTTATCTGTCACCATTTTGGTTCTCCATGGGGTTTTGTCATGTTTTGGTTACTTCATTAATTGTGTTTAGTTCCTGTCACCATGACTGGTCCTCCACCACTTCCTGACAGTTTATTTCCATTATTTGATCAGAGTAAACAAAGTTAGCACAATTTTAAGGCTCAGATATAAAATGTGAGGCTTTTTAAAGGTTTATTTAGGTGATATTTTCAAATTCATAAATTCAATACTTTTAAGACCCTGCAGGAATCCCTGTATGATAGAAAGGAAAGAAATCAGAGCCTTCTTACCTGGAGCAGTTGCAATCCCCCAAAACAGTTTACAGTAGTAGTTTTCAAAATAAACCAATTTGAATTTCAGTAATGTCTTATGTGCATGATGTTTTAGTATATCTTTTTTTATCTTGTTTGAAATGTTTAAAGACAATCTCACAAAAAGTTAGCTATTTTTGCTAGACTCATGTTATGGAAGCCTATTGGTCATGATAGTGTCAACTATTGCCTTACATTACTCATGGGCCTTTACCCACTGATCAAATTTTCTTTATTTGCATGTTTTAAACCTACAAAAGTTACTGTGCAAGAAAACCTCTCATGGAGCAACTTTTTTATTGCTTGTGGAGACAATATATTTATGATTATTTTGCCTGAAGCAGAAATAACCAAACAGGATTGGTGCTTCACACCTTTCTGTGTACAGAAACAGGTGCACTGAAAAAGGAATAGTGTTAGCAATGGCATCATCTGCAGGTAAAATGCTTTAAACTGGAGTCTATAAGCTTAAATGCTCCATAAGTAAAAAAAAAAAAAGCAACTTATTTTAGACAAAGGATATTCATGCATTCACTGGGCTTTGAATTCCTCAGGACATCCGATCAGAAACCGAGCGTCTACAGCAGCCATTGACTTGTGGCATGGGAACAGCTGCACATCTGTTATCGGCTCTATCACATTGCTGTTGTAAAATGGTATTGAAAAGCACCAGTGGAGTCATTCACACAGACAGCAATCCCGGATCAATGGGGAGCATTGATACACGTTTATTCTCCCTGCACCTTATCTCTGTCTTCTACTGTGTTACAAAGCATTGATACAATGCAACGTAATAACTACCTAATGATCTTATCTATGTCTTAACTCTGATGCCTACGATCATTCTGTTATGCAAAGTTATGGAATCGTGTTGTTTTGAAGCATCTTTCTTATCATAACAACTGCAGAGATGAATTATGAGCGATTGAAAGCTGCCAATTATCACCTGAGAAGAGTCGGCCGAACTCGTGGGATTGGCAGCCGTCCCTCCTCCTCACCCGGAATCAGTCGCTCGGCAGCCCTGGAGCAAATTGGATGATGATTCTAAAACACAGCAGCAACAAATCTGCAGTCGCAGTGATAAACTCAAATTTATCAGAAAGAATAAAGAATGAAAGACTTTCCCAGAGAGAACTGAAGTCGAGAGACATGAGAGAGTTGGTTAAGAAATATTCAAGCGGGAGTCTGCGGTGTCTTGCTGGTGGCTGCAGGCTAGTTTCACTGAGGCATCCATGGCTTCAATACTGATAAGTACTAGCAAAGATTCTCCGAGCTGATGTGCGTACAAAAGAAAATTGCTTGAAGGTTAAGATAAGCCGGGATGTCTGTGGAAGAGAGAGTCAGACGAGGTGATGGACAGACGGACGGCGACACAAAAACGGAGAGTGAGGAGCGCAGGGAATTTCATATAACATTGATTCCCGTGAACCCACATCCACAGCCTGACCTCGTCTGACTCGGATGATCCGCGTTGCTATGGAAACTGGCAAAACAAGAATGACACACCTCTGCTCCTTCCTACCCCCCCTCCACTGTCTCTGAGTGATCAAAATGAATGTGGCCCTGGGATCAACACACAACCATATTGGCAAAAAATCAATACTTTTTTCCCTTCGTCTCACACCGGACCAGTAAACTGTAACATATCAATCCATACCAGTGCACGCTCCCCTCTAATCCTCCCTGTTTGTGTAAGCGTGCACGTGTGAGGCAGGGAAAAAGAAACGCTGCACTGAACAAAAGCTGCCCAGAGTGTTTGAACTGCTCCATTAAAACAATCTTTGTTTTCGATACAGACGAGGAGAGGAGGAGAGAGCTGACTGAACACAGGCTGGATGTCAGTGGAAGATGGAGGGCTTGTTGTTGTTTGCTTTTGCCTTTCTTTAAATCCTGCTTCTCATTACTGTGCTGAGCTTCAAGCGGTTAGGGGGGAAAAAGCCGAGCCGGAGCAACTGTGCCTGAGCCCAAGGGCCCCCAGGAGCCATGGGGGGTCCCTACTTTGATGGAGGCCTGAGCATCATTAGAACGGATAGCATGATGGGGTCAGAAACACACAGCTACCAGAGCACTGCAGCTGCAGACTCCCAGCAGCCCTCCCACAGACTAGCTCTGGTGCCAAATGGTGTTTCCAAGCAGCTCACGCATCATGACTCCGACTGACAGACCGAAAGTTCCACTACTAATATTTTGGTTTATTTTAAAATCTTTCCCAGTGGTCTTTTAATTATGATTATGACGGTTTTAGCCAAAATCAGAAAACTCATGTCGTTTTCAATGACTTAAGCCTTGTTTCCACTGTGTGGTACGGTCCGGTATTTTGAGTGTTTCCGTTGTAAAATGAACCCATTAAACAGTTCCGACCCGTACCACTTGAGGGTCCCCATCTGTTGTAGGTCCATAGATAAATGGAACGGGACAGTTGGGACGAGCCACTGTAGCCACCCATAGCAGAAAGCGATGACAACATAAGAAAGCGCCAATATAGCGTTAAGCTAGCGTTTCCAATTTCCTCTTTACAGCAGTATTCATCTTAGCTGCCAGCAATCTTCTTTCAAACAACATTAAATTCCTGTTATACACGATGTACATAAAGTAAACCAATAAAAAGACGAGCGCCTGGATGACCTCCATTGTTGTTGCTTTTCTAGGCATTCCACAACAGTGACAAAATGACATGCTAGCGGTCTATACCACGCATGCTCCGTGAAAACAAACCAGTCAGTGGAAGCGAGGCTTAACTGAGTGGAAATGCTCGGCAGAATTAACTGATCCATACCGTACCACAACCAAAAAGGCCAACAGGGCCCCACATGCTTTAAAAGTGGGCAGAAAGTGTGGGCCCAAAAGGCTATATGCATGACCTACGTCAGCATTCGGTATATAATATTTCCGGTTGGGGCAGTGGACTGTTGTTTAAATGGAAATAGTGGAGTATTTAGAGTTTAAAAGATGTCTTTTGGAGCTACCAAGAGTCACTATAAATGATGTTAGGCGTATCCTTCGTCTTTCTAGCATAACACTCCAAAATAAAAATACAAAAAGAATTTAAATTGCATGTCAGAATCAGAATAGCTTTATTGTCATTGTACAGAATACAATGAAAATTAGCAGCATCTCTATTGTGCTAAACAGCAGGAAAAGACATCTATAAGAGGTAAAATCAGTAAAATATCTAAAGCATTAAAAATATGTAAAAAATATAAAAAGACCCCTTGTGTCATGCTACATACTGATGTGTCATGTGATGTGTCATCCCACATAGCAAACTTTGATGACAAATGATGACTATGATGACTTTGATGACTACGGCTGATGTTTTCAGCACGGAATTATATGCGACCAAATCGAAACCTGATGGAAATTCATGTTGGGGAAGCGTAAAGGTGCAGCCAAGACGCAGATTCCTGCATTGTTTGATGTATTTTAATTGCATCTACAGCTGAATGGTGTGACTATTCGCAGCATTTAAAGAAGTCCCGTTAAGGTAGGTGTATTCACCCGAACCGGAACCCTAATCCTAATCTTAACTTTTCCTCCGGGTCCATGCAGCCAAGAAAAAAAGTTCAGAACTGACTGCAGTATTTAGAAAATTCCGTGAGAATATTGTTGTCACTTTCATTTGGGCTAATGCTAACTAGCATGAAAGACACGTCTGATTATCGCTGTCTTTATCTTTATGACCTGTTAGTTGTGTTTCAACTCCAATGCTGAGTGTTTCTAAATTATTGTCAATGTAATTTTTAGTGTCAGATATAAGCAGTCTGAGATGTGATTCCCTTTCCTAAAACGTCTCAACACAGGCAAGATGACCGTTAGCACGCTGCTACCACTCAAGTGCGAGCCCACTGAGGGTCTACTTAAGCCAATATGGGCAAACACAGATGGGGCCACCACGGAAACTGCAGACAAACCCGCATTTTCTGCCCACTTTTAAACCATATGGGGCCCCCTTGGCCTTGCTGGCTGTACCGGACCAGACCGTTCTGGACCGCTCAGTTGAAACGAGGCTATAGATCCTTCAGAGTGACAGTAGTTCATAATAAATTCACCTCTGAGTTGTGACTGTTGGTACTGAGTAAGCCCACCCCCACTTCCCATCATCCCTCTGTTTAGACACTCTCCTACTAGCTTTCAGCCCCTTACAACCCCAACCTGACATTACCCAGTGCAACAAAATGCCAGGATGAGGAAAACAAAGACGTACATGGATCTATTCGCCTACAAGTGGATGCATCAGGAAGCTTGTGGCATGCCGTAGTAGCTTCTACATCACACCTGCAGTTGTTTTCAAACAGCATTTTTGCATCAGCTTCTGATTTCTAACAATTTCAATAAATAAGTACTCAAAAATGAAATTTTAAGCTTAATTAACCATGAAAAAAATGCTACAAGAACACGCTAAATATGTGATTTTCATCAGAGTTGGTCTTCAAAGTAAAGAAAGAGACTTTTTCACTGGCTTTAATTATGTAACTCCAAGCAGTTCTTTCTTAAAGTTCACTGTTCATGAAAAAGATGATAAAAGCCATAACACTTCCTTTATGGGCATAATAAAAGATTATATTGTTACACTTAATTTTTTTAATAAAGTGACTGAGATCATTTAAGGAGACTGGCATATGTTAATAAGACAGAATGGAGCAGGGCTCTCCAACACAACCGGAAAGAAGCAGGAGCGCTCTAAAACATCCTCCGCACCTAAAGGTCAACCATATTTTCATAATAGCAGCCCTATAGCTAGCGCTAAATCTGTCCCCCGAAATGTGGACGCCATCCAAAAAAAAAAGAGAGAAGCTGCAGGATATATAGAGCAGTACCTGAATGCAGCATTGTGAAGATGTGCTCTTTATTGGTGGGCAGGGTGAAGGGATGGGACTTGTAATGGGCTTTATGTTTGATAGGCTAGTTCACGAGGAGGAGTGGAAGCATTTCTTTCTTGGATCCATATAACGCAGATACTTGAGCGGTTTTATGCTCCTAATATTTCGAATTAATCGGAACTAGACAGGAGCTACTGCACTTCCCCCTCATATTTTTTGGCAAAAGTTCTCATGTGACATCAGTAAGTATCAGTCAGTCATAAAGGCTCGTAAAGCTGTTCAAAGTGGTTGAGATATGTCAGTCATGAAGCCATTTTTAATTAACAGCTGTTATCATTAGCCACACTAAAGTACTGGCTTCCGGACTTCATATATTGTTACTAAAAAAGAGTAATCGACCCTCTTTGATGATTGCTGGCCTCAAAGATTTAGTCACCTGTCAGATTTGATGACTTCTTTAATACTCGTGTTTGCACCAACTGGGCTGAAACTCTAAAACTCATACATCACCATCTATATGCCCACCAATTATGCGATCACTCAGATAGAGATCTGCCTGAAAAGACCCACCGGCCTCTTTATTACATCTTCCTTAGCTAAAAGCTAAGCATCTGATCTAAACACCAAGACTTTCTGAAGTCCAAACTAAACATTAAAATAAGGAAAAGGAGGATTTCTTTGCATAAAACAAGCATCAGGATTGTTGTATTCAATAATTGTGGTTACTATTAAACTCACAGCTACAAATGTGTGAATTCAATTTAACAATTTAATTCTCTAAGTTACTTGGAATATTTTTTTAAAAAGCAACAAACACCATTACACCATCTCTTGTATTTGGAAACCTTAGATTTTAATCCAACCTGTAAAAACCTCTGTAACATTTAGATGTCTTTGGGCAGATATTTACCTCCTTCCACTTTCATTATATCATGCTAGAATGATTATTTTAGGGCTTTTTAACAATTAATCCATGCTCAATATTTTGTACCCTTCTTTATTTTAATTGATTTACTAATTATTTCCAATGTTGGAAGTTTTTTTTTTTTTGTAGTTCAGGATTTCATCAGGGATTTTAGTTGAAAATATATATGAATGAACAACCTTTTTTGTCAGAAAAAGCTAAATCTAATAAAAGTTTTGCAGGTTGTGAAGAGAAAAATAAAGACTTCAAAGGGCAAAGGTTACATAAAACTGGGTCTGGTTCTCATCATCTTCAAACTTTAATCAAGATGCTTAAGAAGAAAGAGAAGAAAGCACCCCTGATTCATCATTAAAACAGAAGCTTTTGGACAAATAAAAATGTTTTTTGTGTTGTTTTTAGTCTTTAAACAAAGAGAGTATGCAGTTTTCTTTCTAAATCACATACATTTATAAAAACTGTAAAAAAAAATAATTTTAAGAAACTAAAAATGTTACGTCTTGCCAAGAAAGTTTTTCATAATAAAATAATCTTATTTGAAGAAAATAAGAATTCTGTCAAAATCTGTCAATGGAGGAAGAATTTTTGACTCATTTCTAAGGGCTGGATTTTACAGTGAACTAAATCATCTCAGTTTTTACATTTAAAATAACATCACAAATGATGATCATGTTTTACTTCCCATCAGAAGCTGATGGTTGATGTCTGGATGCTGAGTTGATTTTCCTCTCCTGCGTTGGATGCTGGTGTCCTGGCTTCACAGATCTCTGAAGGGTTGTGTGTTAGGAGGAGGGGATGGAGGGGGGGTGTCTCTGATGAGACCCTGTATCTGACACAATGCTGCTCTGTTAAGGTCAAGCCCTACAGAATGTCAGAGATGATGACACGCACTGAAAGGTTTCATCTAATCCCTCCATTTCCGCTCTTCCCCGCCGTCCCTCCGATCCGTCGGCCCCGCCTCCGTCTCCGGCCGCTTCGCTCTACGAGACGAGACAGACATATACCGGCCTTCACCTACGCTCTGCATCAAGCCTGTCTGTGGGTATGTTCAAGCGTGTTTGTGTGTCCAAACAGCATCAAGCCCAGCCATCCCACCAGTGAGGCAAACAGAAGAGATGCCTGAGGCCAAAGTCTTTGTGTCTGCACGGTGGGCCTGGTCTTCACAGCCCACTGTCCACCACCATCCGCCCTCACCAGAGACCCATTTACTTTACTTCTGGTTGTGTTGGGATGACAACAAGACATGACTGAATATGATCTACAAATGTTTTAATGGTCTACACCAGCAGTCCCAAACCTTTTTCAAGCTACGGACCAGTTTAATGTATGACAATACTTACACAGACCAACCTGTAAGGCTGAAGGATGCATCTGATTTAACCCTTTAACACCAGAGCTCCAGCGTTTATGTTCTTTTATTTACTGCAGTTTATCAACCGTTAACACAATCAACGTAATTGTAGTAGATTCTGAAGGAGTAAAGAGGCATGAGCTGATAGGCCTGATTGATCAAAGTTCAGCATTTTCGTGATTCGTCTACTGTATAATTCAACTTCCAGCACGCGATCAGTGAACGCACGTTTTGTGTGTAGAGCTAGAGACTGGGCTTGAAAACAAACGTAGCGATGCACAAATATGAGAGTTCTGAAGACAAAAGCCCAAAACGACGTGCACTTGCGAAGACTTTTCATTGAAAATGGATGCGAGTTGATGCCGGCGATGTGAATGTACCTTCAGAATTTAGGTGATGGATTTTAGACACGTGACCGAGCAACTTAGTATCTGCTAAGAATGAGTCGGATATGGTAGAAACATTCCAGTAGCTTTTCATAATAAAACTTCCTTCAGAATCAGATTATAATATAAAAAATGTGAAAAATAAATATGTCTGCTGTGTGTTTTTTTTTTTTTTTCCAGAAGCCTGGAAGCTGAGGACCAATGGTCAAACTCAATTTCCCTTGGGGCAACTGAAGGCTGTGGCTGGGCTGTATGGAGTTCCATTTGTGCCAAAAATATGTTTTTGCATCCACTGACTATATCCTTGGTCCATTGTTTATGTCTACTGAACAAGTTTATTGAACATGTGTTCATGTCTATGTCTATGTTTCTGGGCGTCCTGTGAAACATTAGCTAACAACGCTAGCAACTGTTGCTAAGTACTTTTTTCAAGACCAGATCCAATGACAACAGCAAATGCAAAGTTTTAAACATAAAGATGAAACGACACAAAGCAAATACAAAGATATCATTAAAGCAGCGTGGACATGAGGGACATGTTGCTTAGATGACACTAAACTTTCATATTAAAGTGGGGGCAACAAAATATGGACTTACGGGGCTGCAAGTAGCCTTTTGGGCCGCCCGTTTTAGACCCCTGCTCTACACGCTTGGCTTTGAATTTCTCAATGTTTTTGAAGATTTATCTGATGCTCCCAGCGACCTCTTTTCAAGGAAAAAATTGGAAAGTGTCCACAAAATGTCCAGATCGTCCCGCAGATCTCGAGAAACCCGTTTTTGCATGAAAGCACGAGGAACTTCAATTATCCTCACATCCGATGCCGTCAGATCTGTTTCAAGCAGCAACCTTTAATTCCTCTTTACTCACCTTTGCAAAGAAGCCCTCTCTGCTCTCTGCTTGCATGTAATTCTGTTATTTCTAAACAGCATCAGGATGAATTCAATTAAGCTGCCATGAAAAAGAATGTTATTTACACCTTATGAGATTACCTGGACTTAATTTCCTGGGGTTTTAAATAATTGACAAACAGCATGTGCGTACTTTACTAAGCCTTGTATTATGCGCACAGTTGAACATGTCATCAGTTGATCTTAATGCTTTCAACTTCTGAATTCTCGCTCATTTTTCCATCTTTGCTTCGCTCGGCTGCACCATAGTTAACACTTATTAAATTAGCAGTCATCCAGCGATCAAACAACAGCCCATTTCCATGGAGCCGGCGGAGTGACGGCAGAGGTCTCTGCAGCATCTGGCGAGTTTGGGACGCGTGAGCACAGCTAATTATGATATTACAATTCCATATTTTTTTCTTCCTGCAATTTGACACTTTTGGTTTGTTTTTGGAGCAAAAGGGAAAGAAAACGAGTCGACATGCCTGCTTTCCCCTGCTCAAACTGCCATTTATCCTCTCACCTCTGTGGATTGGTTCTGAGAAAACAGCGGAACAGCAGAGATGGAGAGAGCTGCAGGAAGATAGGAATGAAGGATGGTATAAAGAAAAAGCAGCACTTGATGGTAACTGGTTGAGATTAGCGCCTTAGGGGTACAGCAGTGGCTGTGATTTTGATACTGCGCCCCCAGCTAAATGCTGAAGGCCGCCTTGCCTAGAGGAGTCTGCCTTCACCCACAGGCAGTTAGAGATTGTTTTCTTACTAGCATTTCTTCTTTTTCCTCCTCCTCCTCCTCCGCTCCACAGACACCTGTCATCTCCAATGTCAAAACTCTGCACAGAGAGGGAAAGACAACGCAAAGAATAAACAAAAGAAACATGCTTTTTTTTTTATAAAGGTGCACTCTGCATACAGATTTATGATGGTGAGGCTTCACCTGCAGCAGACAGTGTGCTGTTAAGATGTCATGATTTTCAAATGTCCAGCATTTAAGGTCCCACTCCCATCATATTTTGATTGATTTTTAAACCGTTCCCAATCGTTTTTTAATGAAGCTTATGCCGTATTTTGTCAAAATCTTAAAATCTGTGTTGTTTTCTAGGACATAGTCTCTGCAGAGTGGCAGGAGTTCATTAGGAAGTCACCTATAAAACTGCATTCACAACAAATGCATTTGGGCAGAATAGGCGTCCAGTTTCAATGTTATGTCAATAGACAGACGTGATTTGAGCCGTGCAGCGTGATTTAAAGGGTAAGCCAACAACCAAATCAATTTTTTTTTTGGCTTTAAAAATGCTGTCTGTTTGTACTTGCTACATTCTTGACAATTTACAAAAAAAGTTTAATTCCTGAAATTACAACCTAAAATAATCTGTGTGCTGCCCCCTACAGGTTGATACGAGGTATTGCAGTTGCATTTATTAATTGGTCAACTGGTGTAAGTCTCACGTCGTTTCAGAAGTTACACATCATCAAGCTCTGCAACTCTAGTGTAAAAGCCATCTTTGATTCTGTAACCGTCAGTCGTTATCAAATTAGCTTTAGCACGGCTGTTTTGCCCGCGACTGTCAAAAATCTCCTGGCCCGCACAACTTTTCAATGGACTTGGAAGTCAGATAACAGTGGTTTAGGGCAATTGGCCTTGAATCCAGCGAACTCTGTTCTGGTGATGGATTTGCAATGAACGTTTCACTCGATTACGTTAGCCTTTATTTGGTATGATGCTAGTGTCATTTTACCACTCAGACACTAGTCCATTTCATGAGTGCCTGTCTCAGGAGAAGATGAAGAAGAAAAAATCTCAACATCCACAGAAAGTTCTCCATACTGAAGACACAGAGTAACTATGTTACCTCGAGCTAACCTCACTGTTAATCACCGATAATATACCCTCCCCCCTTTTTTTTGCATTTTTCAAATCTGGACTGAGAGTGAATTAAGCCTCAAACTGTCCTGTTGTGTTATCCTTTAAATATCATCGCGTCAACCAATCAGAAACTCAGTTTTGGATGCAGGATATGTTCAGTGACTCAACTAGTGAGTGGAGTAAAAATTCAACATGGACGATCAATCAGATCGTTCCTTCCATCAATCCGTTTTCTTAACTACTTCCTTCTGGGGTATCCGGAGCTTGTTTTGCAATCCACTCACTGATCGAGTCGCTGATCGAGTTACTGAACATGTCACGATCCCAAAACTGAGTCCTTGATTGGTTGATGTGACATGGCCAATTTGCTCAAGTTCAGGTATTTGAACGGCGCCACCCAAATTCATCTTTGCAGCCCATAACTGCAGCTAAACCCACAGCTCCCAGACCAAAGACTGCACACGTAGAGAGGTTGTGTTTGTCGGCCATCACTCCAAAGAGGTTCCTCGCCATCACGAAAAGAAAAACATTAAAACTAGACATCCTGCCACACAAACTGCATGCGTTCAGTGTGAATGTAGCTTAAGTTGTGAGTGGGAGAACTGGTGTAAAGCAACCCCTCCCCCACTCCCCATTGGTAATCACTCAGAACAGGGAGCTTGTACCCCGCCCATTGTATTTTCTACATCACAAATACATTTTCTTCATTTTTTCATCTCCTCCTGATTCACAGTGATTTGAATAAAGAAATACTCAAATATAATTCTAATCCAAGTTTTCTTGATATATGTTCTTTAGCATCAGAAAAAATGCCACAAGAACATGTTAAAGGCACCATTTTTTTTTTTAAATCAGAGTGGGTCTTTAAAGCAGCCTTTAAACCAATCATCACATTTGCTGGAGTAAATTCAAAACGGAACATGTTCAGGAATACAATTACACAAAGTCATTAAAATCTGAAACCAAACAAAAGAAAACACTAAAAACAATTTTTATGGTAATATTTTTCTTTCTCCGACACAAATTGTAAATCCGGTTTGATCTCGTGCTGCTTTAGGAGAATTGTTTCACGCTGAAATCCAGCGGGAATGACCTCCCGCCCCCCACCCTGAGTGGCCCCCGCTGCCAAGACAGTCAGCCGCAGTGATGGCGGTCTGAAGTGGCCCTCCTCGTCCGGATGATGTGAAACTGGCAGCCGTGTTGTTGCAGTCGGTGGGGGGCAGAGGACACAACAGAGAGTAATGGCTGCTACAAGACATCAGCCTCACGCTGCTAAAAACAAACCGCCACTTTTCACCCGCCCTGTTTTCCTACATTTTAATTCTGTTCTGTTTGTTTGTTTGTTTGTTTGTCGACCTTGCCGTGTCAGCCGACCTTCCTCCATCCAGGGCCTTGAAGAGGACGGGGGGGTGGGGACAAGGAGGACACTGGCATGAGAGAAGGAACAAACAAAACACAGAACCCCCCCCCCCACTCTCTTCAGACAATTCGTATGTGTCTACACTTACAACCGCCATTGCCAAAGAAGTGTCATGGTGTCGTGACAACTTCAGCAACTGCAGCGCGACGGGTGACCCTCAGCCGGCAGAAGGGGGGAGCCGAACCCTCCACCCAGCCAGCATCCTGACAGATGTCATATACCTCCTCCACGGGCGGCGTCTGTTTTCTGTTCACCTTTCTCCGTCCTGCAGCGCTAGGGCTCCTGTCTGCGCCTCGTCAGAGCGCACGGACGCAAACTCCACCAGGACGGACTTCTGAACTCCAGCACGATGCTGCAGAGCTTCCCATTTCACCCCCCGTCATTCACCGAGCTGTCTGGGAAGATATTTCATGATAATAACTACTTTTTTTTTCTTTCATTTTTATGCAGAGAACAGTTAGTATTTTGGTCTTAGCACACCCCACTCAAAACCTGTTAGCCCAGATTTTCCCCATCATCCTTCAGACCAAAGTCTGACGGAAGCACCTCAACCAAATGAGATTCTGCCTCGTTACATTGTCTCATGCTGTTATATCAAAAGTGTCACCAGCCCACTCCGTGAATAACAAGTCTAACAAACCAAAAAGCCTTATGATATTAGATTTCCATAAACCCTTTGCTGGCTGCCTCCTCGCGTGGATTGTGTATCATCCACTCAAAATGCTCTCCTAGATGGAAATGTGCCGACTAAATCTGATCATGGCACAAGATAATGTTCACTTCTCACTCCTGAAATGCAGACTTTAGTAGCAAACGGAGGGGATCCTGTGACTGAGCCATCAATCACAGTGACGTTTTGCTCCAGTGATGGATATTCTAATTTCCCTTTTATATACAGGTGCACAGGACGGACGGATGACGATTAATGGATGGTTTCCACTAAACAAAGGAAGCTCGGCGAGGCCTGCAGCGACGCTCTGGAGGGCAGGGAGCTACATTTTCATGTGTTTTCAACACGATACCCCCGCAAGTGGGACAAGACGTCACAGTAAACACGTGAAGACAAAGTGGAGCGTACCTGCTCAGGTGACTAGAGGTGTTGGTAACACAACAACCGTCTCTTTCTCCGCAGGGACCCACAGCAGGCTCTGCAGTCAGCTCTCTGACATGTGCCGACACCCTCACCTCTGCATTTTCACACAACCTGTTTGTCACTTTCTGCCACTTCCAGAATTACCCCTTTGCTTTAAAGGCGTCAAACATTAGTTCATTAACTACTAAGACCTCCAAATGATTAAGCACTGGGTTAGACTAAAAATTATAAATATACAATATATATATATATATATATATATATATATATATTGTATATATACTGTATATATAGGGTTGCTTAGGTGGTGATCCGATTCCATTCACAAGCTTAACCTTCTGGTTAAGATCGCAACATAAACAACTTAAAAAGCTAACGTTAGTGGCAGAATCAGTTGATTACCATTGATTATATCCGCCCTTCAGTTGTGCAGAGCTGTATATCAGCGCAAGGCTGCCTTTCTCTGCTTCAGACTTCGCTGGAGTTATGTTAATTATGTCTACTGTTGAAGAGTTGCCATAACTAAAAGAATGTAAATGCTAAAGCTAAAGCTCTAGTGTGAAAGCTAACTTACTTTTTCCAGACTTATGTCAGTGAGCGGAACTTTAGTCTGAGTTTTTGAACGGAAAAAAGTATGCGTTAGTTTTACTCTGAAAACAGGAAGCTTCAAAGACATTTTATTTCAAAGATTTGTTTATTTCCAGTGACAGTAGCGCTGCACATTTGGCTTTGCTTTAGTTTATAAACTTAAAATAAATACAATAAATACATTGTATTTATAAAGATGCAAGTCAGCAATCTTGGACGTCGCAAATGTCCGTACTCAAATTTTCTGGAGAAGATTGCGAGTATCCGGGCATTCAGGTATTCATTACAGCCCTATATATACATGCTAAAATTCTCTGAAGATATGTGCATAACTATGTTTGTTTTTCCTGAGTTTTTCATCAAACTAATTTCACATTCCACTCAGAAGGGAAAAAGTTTTGACTAAATTTAGCCAGTCAATATATTTCTGAGGACTCCTATCCAAGGAAAATCGTCTCTTTGTGTTTTTAAACATGTTCTTGCTACATTTTTCTAGCAGAGGACCCATATAAATGAATTTGTGATTAAAATTCATCCATTCATGATTAAAACTCCGTTTGTGAGTATTTCTTAAGTCAAATCTCATTGGATCAGAAAACTGGATGCTAGAAAAGGCTCAGACTAATGACCCAGCTGAAATGGGTGTGCCAGAGTCTCCTCTCCTGCCCACACCCTTGACCACTCACGCCTAGGTGTGTGAGACGTCATGAGCGTCCAACACTGTTTTAGCAAATTGCGATCCTGGCACAAAACTGTACAACTGCATTTATCTAATATTGCTCGTCGTTATTTTTGCACTGCTAATGTTAGCCTGAGGCTATAAGTGCTGACAGATTTCTCAACGATGGGGAGGGGGCAGGTTGCTAAGCGTCAACCGTCCCGCCCACAACCCAGAAGTATATTTCTAATAAGATACTGCCACTGTGCTTAAAAAAGGTATAAAAAAATGACAAAGGCTTTTTGGTTTTGGCTAATAACTTCATAATCATAATTAAAAGATGAGTGGGTCGCCATTTTTGTTGCCCCGCTAATGTTAGCTCGGGGTTGTAAGGTGCTATAAGCTACCAGGAGCACTTATGACAGATGGATCATGGGAAATGAGGGCAGATTACTCTGGCCAGTTGTCCCACTCATAATTCAGACAATTTTTTTAATTTGCATTCAGACTAAAAATGCCATAATTATAGTGAAAAGACGACTGGGAACAAAAGATCAAAAGATGGAGTGGAACATAAAAAATAAGGAAGAGTAGGACATTTGCATGAAATGGTCATCTGAAAACGCTTCAAAAGCTATTGTTGACAGAGTTTTTAACGTTTTCACTTACAAAGTGAAAAAGTTTGCATTAATTTCAGATCCTTATTTGATTTTGTTCTACTTCTCTGCAATGACTTTGCTTACTCCAGGCCTTTTGGTAGGATGCTGGATTCTCCAGTGACTTCCCATCTTTTTCTTTAAAGATGACATTGACCATGGATGTTCATAAACCACCCGCTACTTAAGACTTTTGGTAAGACTTAACATTCCGGTCTGAGATCTCTCTTCCATAACTGTCCTTCTGCCTCTAGCTCAGTTTATCTCTCGCTCTTCATCCCCCCTCCTTGTCCAAACCTGTCCTCTCCACCATCTGTCATGCGATGTTTATGGGCCCTTTCGCTTTTGTGTCCTGATGACCACTGTCACAGAGAGCTACCCATTACCGATGCGGCCTGATGAACGATGCTACCCGGACTCGTTGCTGACACCCCTGTGTCCTTGGCTGCAGCCTCACCAGCCGGCTCAGGCAGGTAAAGAATAGGGACGGGTGTAAATATGTGTGTGTGTTTCCTCGGGGAAATGGACGCAGGACCTGCCTGTCGTCCTGCAGACAGGATGCTCATTTTTCCCAAATCCTCCCATCACGATCTTTCCTCTCTTCTCTTGATCCAGCCAATAGAGAGACGGTGCCGGTCAGCATGGTAACAATGTTGTCATTAATCTAAAGGTGGACTTTTGGGGCCCATTTTCCCTTCACCTGAATCTATATCTTCTAGTGGAGAGAAACCTCTGTCCGTCCACAAAAAGCCTCCGAAGGATGTGGGAAACAATAAAAAAATGTACAAAGATTTTTTTTTTCTCTTCCTGTCAGTGTAAATTCTTTATGTCATGATTAGTTTGTTGGCATTTGCAATGACTGCTGGGAATCAGTAGGAGGCTCTGGGCATTTTTTATTCACCTTCCACATTGCAGATGGCTGCAGAGGCCGATCTTTTTACAGTAATACTATAATAAGAGCAACAGAATAAACTGAAGTATTATCAGGGAAAAAGTGCCACACAGAGCCAGCAATTAGCCGCCTGTGGAGATAAAACTCCCTCTAAATGGGGGACCGTCTTTAGCCACAGTTTGGACCCGAGAAGACAGGAAAGAGGCGGACATAAACACTGGAATATCATTTCCATGTGTGGATGAGAAAGACAGCAATCAAAGCAAAAGTTTCTGCAAAATGTTACAAAGACTGCTAACATCGATTTAAGGTCACCTTTGTTACAAGTTTGTCCAGAACGTCCCATTCAACATTTTTGTTTCCATTCAGTTTCAGTTTTGTGTGCTAACTCCTCACAAAATGTTCTCACAGACCTTTATGGAGAACATCTTGTGACAGATCCAAAAGGCTTACTTTGTCTTTAAAGATTTATTTCCTAAAGTCTCACTTCTGCAACACAGGAGTAGACTTTAGCACACGAGTCAAAGTCAAGGCCCGGAGGGGGCTTATTTTATGTAATCTTGTGCTTATTTTGTATAATTTTGACAAAAAATATCTTTATGGAGAGTAAAATATTAAAAGTTATTAAAGGTTTAAGTTGATTTATTCTGAAATAATATTCCTGCCTTTTTATTATTCATATTTATGTTAAAAAGTTACGGTTTTAGGTTTTAATAAATTGGTGTTCTGCTAGCTTTTTGGACTATTTTGGCATATACTAAGATTTTGAAGGCTATTTTGGAGTTTAGCTAATTTTTAAACTACATGCTAGCTGTTTTGGCTATTTTAGGCTTTTTTTCCTTTTTTTTAGGCTGTTTTGGAGTTAGGCTAATATTTTCATGCTGGCTGTTTTGACTAATGTAGTTTTTTTTTCAGTTTTTAGGCTATTTTTAGGTTGAATTATTTTTTCAGGTATATGCAAGCTGCTTTGGCTAATCTTTTTTTTGGTTTGTTTTTTAAGCTAATTTGGCATTTAGCTAATATTTTAGCTGGCTTCCAGATTCAGCATTTTTAGCTATCAATTTCAGCATCTTCCGCAGCCAAATTTAGCTAGCATTCACACAAGCATTATCGCAAGTAATGCTACACATCTAGTACATAATTATGTTAAAAAGTTACAGTTTGAAAGTTTTCAAAATGTAGTTTTAGAGTGTTCAATAAATGTTCGGCCTGCGATCTAAGGAGTGTTTTGGAATTTGGCCCCTTGTGTGATTGAGTTTGACACCCCTTATTTAGCAGCTCAATGGACAAAGATACAATTTGCCTTCACACCTTTGAAATATTTTTAATATATTTTTTAATGGCTTTAGCTCTGGGTACAACTCTGAATCCACAACTGAGCATTTCAAAAGTGGATTTGAAAATGGTGGAATTCTACGACTGATTAAATAAATTGTTTTGTAGTTTTGGACCTTTAGCTCCAGTTTTAACAAAAAGTAGAGAAAAGTAGTCTTATCTGCAGCTCTTTAAAATTGTGAGGGGTATTCCATGTAAATCAGCTGATTTTGTTATGGAGAAAAGCAGCTGTGTGAAACTGTTGCGTCATGAAGCAGCGTCGATATGAAATAACGCTTTACACCACGTCAATCAGATGATTCTCGTTCATCGTGTTAACAGTTGAGGAGTTATGATTTATATAAATATATATATTTTTTGCCGTCGCCAGTGACGTCTCAGGTTAAAGGGTTGAGATGCTCCAAGTTTCAGCGACTAACAAAATGAATATGAGAAACCGGGAATTTCTGCACGTTTCTGGAAAGAAATATTTGAAAATTCCCAGAGAGAGTTTTACATTAACAACAATAGTTAGAACACTGACTTCTCATGCTAACATGTATGTACAGTATCTGCAAACAGTTCCGAGAGAATGTTTTAACATCTTTGAAGTTATTTTTTACCTTGAGCTGAAATTACCTGAAAATATATAACTGAAACATAGTTTATGTTGCAAAATTTCCTGCAAAAAAGTGACTGAGGTTAAAAAAGAAATTAAAAATCCTGCAGCTCAGTGTACTTTTGAATCACTCTGCCATTAAATGTTTTGATGATGATAAATTTGTTTTAGTTTTGGCTCTGCTCCCAGCTCACCATTCTAATTTATCCTGACTTAAGACAGTGCTAACAGTTCTTGAGAACGTCTAAGTAACATATTCTAAAAAAAAATGTGGAAATATGTTGAAACCTTCTTTCGGTTTGACACTTTGCCTGATTTGCTTTTCGGTGAATTTCTTTGCCATCATTGAAGCTTCAGTAAATTTTTTTGAGACACATTTTTGACTTGAGTGGAAGCATTACATGTGGCCTTGATGGACTTCATAAAATCAAGCACAAATGAGCTTAGATTATCACAAAGACAGATGCCACATCTGCTTTTAAAGGTTTATGTTATTAAAAGCTCTCAAATAAATGTGAAAAAAGGCAGAATTTAAAAAACAAAACTTCATATTTGATTAAACAAAAATGGCTTTCATTCGGAATAAATAAAAATACGGTTTTGTCTGTCAATAGACAAAACATCACTAAATGTTTTTTTGTTTTTATTATTTATTTAATTTAACTGACAGATGCAAAAACCACAAAACAAACCAACCAAAAAACAAAACCCAAAAACGAACCCAACAGCTTCTTTAAATAAATAAATAAAATCTAAAAAATAAAAAATAATAAATTTCATCACACATCTTAAAATCTACAAATCCAGGAGGGAGAAGTGGGAAAAAGAGAGGAAACCAAGTTTCTATTTGTTTTTCTGCTGCTTTTCAGGAGTTTGTTACAGTTTCTTGGAATGACGAAGCTGATGATGTTTGATCATTTTAGTTTGATCATTTAGATAGTTTTTTACGTTTCATCGTTCCACCTGGACCTACGTTTGAAGGATCTTATGAAACTTAAGACATTTATGGAAGAAACCAGGCGATGCACTTAAACCTTTTTAGTCTCAGACCTTAAAGAAAACCGAAATTCAAACAAAACCAGTTTAATTTATGGATTTTTTGATCCATATTTTTTTTTATTCTTGTTTTTGCACTATTTATAAATATACACTACCTAAATATTATATATATGAATACATATATATATATAATTCTTTCTTTATTAATTTTACAATATAATAAACAATAAACAGCAACCAATTAACCTCCCACCAGGTTACTACAGCAAATCAAACAAATCATAGAAAACAGTAGAAAATTGAATTAAAAAAAAGGAGGATCACCATAAATTTCACAAGTATACAGTAACATCATACTGTATAATTACAGTACAGGTAAACAAACGTCACTATGCAAATTAAAATTATATTTTTTAAAATAAAGAAATCCTGAGTTTTGTTGCATCTTATCACATTAATTTTCTAATAAATATATACATTTTTTCTCTTTAAAAATATTTTTTAAATTCTTAAAGATTTCATTTATAAGGGCTTTATAGGACAACAAAGTCAATTCCTGTAAATTTTAGGATGCTTTTTTTTGCCACACAGAGGCACGCTGGAATGAATAAAAAAAGGAGGAGCTCCAACCTTTATTTTTTTTCTTATGAATCCCTTTCTGTTTGGTATGAGCAGTAGAATATTTTAAGGTGTAAAGCATCCAGAATACTTACCTCCAATTAAAGCAGCGATTGGAAGAAGAGAATGATAAGCGAAGGTCAAAATTATGTTAGAAGAATACACATATTTGCCGACTTTTAACCAAAAACCTGCATTCTGCCTGAAAACAAGCCCAGCATATAATGCCAGACCTGCTTAAACTCTGCAGGTCAGACTCCAAATAGTGTGAAAGCAGAGGAAGGTATTCTTTGACAACACAGAACCATAATGTGAACAATCTGCTGGACAAAATAAAAACCTCATTTAATCAGCGATGCCTTCCCCCCTCCTGCCTCCCCCCACACACACTTTCTGTCTCCCTCTGAATGTCTTTACTGGCCGCCGAGGCCGCTGATGAATTTTTAAGCAGATCACACTGATAATTGTATTTCATAACTGTCAGTTGTGCGAAGGCTGCCAGTGTGCCCAGGAGCTATTTGTGTCTCAGTGTGTCCTCTGCAAACCTTTCCTCCCACACCCCCCCACCACCCCTCCACCACTTTGTCCAACCCTCACCAATCACCAGGGATGTGCTTACTGTCTCCAGCCCCGAATTACTCAATCAGGAGGACACGTTTACAGATGACACCTTTATTACAATTAATCAGGGGAACTTGATTAAGAAAGTTATTCCTCCCCTTCATTGAGACTTACACAAGTGGTGCTTCTGCAGATTCTAATTTATCTCCCGCTGAGCTTTCGTGCCGCTGATTGACAGAAAAGCCAACAGATTGCCAACCGTCCTGACGCCGCGCACGTGGATTATCTGGTGCCGGAGGAGGAGGCAGGTGTGTGCAGGGAGGCCGTCCACATTTCAGGATATCTGGGAGCACATGCACAGCATCTCACACACACCTGCATCATTGTCTCATGCACAGCCTTTAATAAATAACTTTAATTGGAGGCAGAAATGCTTTTTTTTCACAAAGGGAGACTTAAATATTCCGTTTTCTTTTTTCTTCCACACAGAGACACACTTCTGAATGAAGCAATCTTTTTACCTTTACTCACAGTTCCTGGGTCTGTTGTGGCTAATTAGTTGAGTGGGGTTTTAGGTTTGGTAATTAGGCGGAGGTAGGAGTGATGGGGGCTGAGGGAGTTAGGGGGGGTTGAGAGGGTCTGACTGACTTGCAGAGAATGAAAGTGGACTGTCTGGATGTTGGCAGCGCCGTGCAGCAAGCCGGTGTCCCTTAGGCGCCTGGAGATAGAAAACCATGCCACACCGCCAGGCTGATGTCTTTGTTATGTGGAACTTATTATAGGGAAAAAGGGGGAAAATGCAAAAAGTAAAAGAAGATATGAGGTGTCAAAGCACAATGAAAAAAACGTCCTGTGCATTTCCTTTCATTGATCCTTTAAAAAGTTGTTATTTTAAGGATTTAAAGACTCACTCCAATGAAAATAAGGTTTTTTGTGTTTTTAACTTATTCTTTTCTGATAATGGAGGACATATATTAAGAAAATTAAGGTTTAAATTGCATTTCTGAGTAAGATCCTGTTTGAAAAAGATTGTAGACACTGAACGAGCTCCGTGCAGACGCATCCGCTGGTTCTACTAGATCCATATGTCTTTTTTTTCCTTGTACAAGCTGGCATCTGGCTAAAAAAAAAGTTTAAATATTGCTCGCTATTTTTTTAGCAACGCTAATGTTAGGTTGGGGGTGTGAGGGGTGTAAGCTAGCAGGAAAGCTAGCTACCGAGAGATGACGGGAAGTGGAGAAGGGCTTACTCCGCGGCAACAATCCCGCTCTCAACTCAGAGGAAAATTTATAATGAACTATTGATGCTTTGTAGAAATTATGCCCTAAAAAAACAACATTTTTTTCTTTTACTTTGGTTTAGAATTGTTTAAATAAAGTTGATTTGATAACACTTTGACACCTAAAGTATTGAAACAAATTAAGACACTCATTAAATAATCAGCTCTGTCTTAAAAGTTCAGTCTTTTTTTTGTTATTCTATAAAAGAAAGTAATTTATTAAAAATTGAACTAAAACATTAGCCTACTATTTTTCTACTAATGGAGAAAAATAAGAACAAAAATTCACATTTTAATGGAAGTCAAAGTTTGAACTGCCTGCCTTCTATTAGCTATTTTAGCTGAAATTACATCATTGAGACACTTGTTTGTTGCATCTACATGTATCTTAAGTGTGAAGTGTCTGAACTTAAACATAAGCAGAAATTACATTTCATAGTCAGTTTTAAAACAGGCTGAAACAAATGTTTTAATGTCATATCACTTGGATCACTCAAATTTACAACAAATGTCCTATAATGTGGTAAAATATACAGTATATACTAAATATAAATATACTCATTTTTTCATGATTATATTTATTCAGAAATGCATCAAATCACTTCTGCGGCAAAATGACCTTAATTTAGCATTGATTGAAAACAAACACAAGTGGTTTTTTTTTTTTTTAAATCGCTGAAAATATTCAATTCTTGAAGGGTCTAAGATACCTAAAAAAGATGACTGGAGTGGGATTTAAAGATATTTATTCAGCTAATTATACTTTAACTACTTTAAATAGTGACATTTCCAAATTAACTTCACAAAATATGCCCTTGTACTGCTGTCAGAAGCTAACTATTAGCATTATGGTAAGCTAGTTTAATTAGCTAAACAAGCTAATGTTTATGCTTTCTCTTGAAGCCAAACACACTAAAAGAGTTTGAAATAACTGAGTTAAAAGCACTTTTTAGGTTTTCTCCCCCGTTTGTTTTCCACAAATGAACTTTAGATGATGCTATCCTCAACAATCAAAATAAAATGTGATTGTTTCTTATCGTTTCTATCACACGGCAGTCTGAGGGGACGTTCCAGGAGCCCTGCTCCATCTTTAATGTCTTGTTTATGCTCTGCAGTTTCACGCTGAGATGCCAGTTAGCAGCCAAGGACTGCAACACAATCCAATTAAATAAAGAGTCTTGTCTCTTCAGGTTCCTGTGTTCTCTAATTGGGGCTGTGACTGCTCACTAATCAGGAGAGGTACAGGTAGGCCCCAGAGGACACGGAGACGGAGCCTCTGCTGTTAATTGAAGAGACGCTAAACGTGGCCTTCTCCCCGCAATCCAGCGTGGATGCGCCGGTGCTCAAGCATCAGACAAACATCTGTGTGCTTCATCACTCTGTCACCTTCTGCCAGGCTGGCATGTAAGAGCTTGCTTTAGTGTTTTAACACCTGAACAAGCAGTGGAGGTTTGTGTACAGGTAAACGCCTTCTGATTCTCAGCACTTCCACTCCTGTGTCGTGGTTCAATTATTATAGAAAAGACAGCAAAAAAGTTTTTAAACAACTTTTAATGCAGTAAAAAAACCTTTCAATTAGGTATTATCATTGTAAAGTTTTGCCTTCATGCCTGATTCATTTTCAATTATATAAAAATATTATTCAATGTTTTCTTATTCAGGCTAAATTAAGTGGAGTCCTGGCATACGGCATGAAAAGGTTAAATATGCACGAAATATTGTACATAGACAATGTTAGTTTGATTAAAAGGACCTGATACAAATATATATTTTTTATGAATCAAAATCTAGAAATGTTTCATTTATTTTAAAGGAGCCAAAATAGAAATGAATTAATGCACAAAAAAACTTTTTTATTTATTTATTTTTTTTAGCGGGAAGTGTGAAACCATTTTCACAACAATTTTATAATTTGAAAAAATAAAATTTCTGTCATATTCTATGGTAGATTTCCAAGCAAAGTGGTCTCGATGTTGTAAAATAAGCTTCAAACTGCTAACATTTACATCTCAGATGCATGAAAATAGTGAAACAACTTGGAAGAGAAATTCAAAAATTAGCCTCTGTGGCAATAATGCCAGAAAAAAAACTTTCTCAAAACAAACATGGAGGTTGCATCTGATTAAACCACAAAACTTCCAGAAAAGTAAGCAAAACAAACCCAAATGAATAAAGGCTTCCCCATAATAACGTTCTCATGAAGCACACATTTCAAACCAGTTGGTAATCACAATTAAGGGCGTAGAATAGCCACAAAGATGAACAAAACTCATACAAATAATTATATATGACCCACAGAGTCAAATTGTAGTGTAATAGTTGAGACTATTATTAGTTTTATGGATTTTAAAAAAATAAAGATGTTGCCAATTTTAGGAGAAATTAAAGGACATTAAAAAAGAATGAGCAGAAATGCAAGAAAAATGTTTTAGGACAAACTATGTTTTTTTTAATTTTTTGGATTGACAGAATGCATCTTATTTTGAAAAGTTTTCTGCAGTCTTCAAAGCCATCAACTATCATAAAATGTACCGTTTTCTTACAAATACCTTTTTATAATTACATTTTATTGATCATCTAACACTATTTTTGCCTAATCTTAAAGGCTGAAATCAGGGATTATCTCTCGCCCCGATCAGCTGATACCTTATTTCTGACAGGCTTTTATTGTGAAAGTCATCCCCACGTCCACGCTCAAACATGGCAGCTGTCAGTATTCGACAGAGACTTTGGGTTCTCTGACACCTTCCAGTGCGCTGACTTCCTGCGCCGTCTGGTGGGGGCAGCAGCTTTGCATGCTGGGGTCACACCTGTAACGTGTTTCACGCTGGGTTTTATTTTCAGCAGCCACCTGGATGAGGAAATAACGTGTTCATCGTGCATGAAGAGGATGGCCCTCCCTGCCAGGACGGAACAGGTGTTTGTTTTAGATGACAGTCCGCACACTAATAAAGAACAACCTGCTTTGACATTGTCCTGTTATAGATGGGCTTTCAATCTATTTAATTTTTTTGAATCCATGTCTGATTTTTTTTTTTTTACTAAAAGAAAAAAAGAATATCTTATAAAACATTTATTCCACGTCTTGTTTTCTCCTCTCCAGGTAAGGAAAAAAAATAATGACATGTTCTGGTCTAACTCTTGCTTAGCAGACTAATTTTTCTTTTTTTTAATATTATGTGCAGCTTGAGGGTGTGTGAATGAAAAGATTGATTGTGTGAATGTCGTTTCTGTCAGCCACAAACAGGCGCTGAAATGCCAAGCGCACCTGGAGCGGCAGTCCCTTTTGACAGGCTTGCACCGACGTAAGCCCCTATTAGAGAAACAATGAAGTCTATCATAAAACATTTATGGTAGATAAAGTGCTTGAGAGTGCTAAAGGCGAGCACATTGTGCTGGTGAGTCTAAAATCATTTCAGCGGTGGACTCTTACGGTGCAGATAAGTGTGGTTTAACGGTTCATTCTGAACCGAGTGATGGTAAATCGTTGATTTCATGTTTGTTTGTTTACCTTTTGGCTTATCACGTCACAGCGAATCAGCTTTCACCGATTCACACAGGTGGTTTTTATGCTTCTCGACTCAACCCTTTATTTTATCCGGGCTGGGGACCGGCACAGGGAGACTCAGACTTGGACCTCCTTGTGGCTACATAGTAGCGCGAAAATCATTTTTACAGTGCAAGTGTTGATTCTTTCATGGATTTGATCATTTCTATCAGTCATAACATTCTGTTTTAGCTTAGTTTGATTACTTTGGCGCTCACTTAAATCACAGTTTACTAGTATTACTGGGTGGTGGTGTTAACTCCACCACCACCTTGCCCAGGTTTTTCCCCGCATACATGTAATCCACGGCCCGGAAAACGGACTCCAGGCCTACAAATCTCCCCTCTGCTGTCAGATCCCCACAGTCCACCTCACACGCCAGCTTCCCCTTGGCAAACATCTGCATCATGCTGCCCAGAGCCTCCTTGTAGTCGCCGAGAAAGTGGGGAAGGAAGAAGCCCCGAACGCTGGCCGACTTCTGGAGCAGCTTGACCGGCAGCGTTCCCCCTTTGAAAGGTGGGATCCCGGATGCGGTCTGGTACCCCGAGATGAAGCCGATGATGATCAGCCGCCCCTTATTGGCCAGGCTGTTGACTGCCAGCTCCAGGACGCTGCCTCCCACCGACTCGTACACCACGTCTATACCCTGTGGGTACTCCTTCTTCAGCGTCTTGGCCAGATCTTCAGTGGTGTAGTTGATCGGTCTGTCGCAGCCGATGGATTTAAGGAAGCCCGCTTTCTCGTCCGACGAGCAGGTCCCAATGACATGGCAGCCGGCCTGCTTGGCAAACTGGACGGCGAACTGTCCTGTTCCTCCTGCAGCCGCTGTGACCAGGACCGTCTGGCCTTTGGCAAGGTCCCCCAAGCGCTTCAAGGCGATGTAAGCCGTAGCCCCGCTCACCAGGAGGGTGAGGAACTCTGGCCTCACCGAGGGGACAGGGACGCTCTCCTTGGCCGGAACCAACGTGTACTCGGCGAACGCGCCGCTTCCGAAGTAGGCGACGGTGTCCCCGACGGTGAAGGAGGAGCTGGCACTGAGGCCGAGGCCGACCACTTCTCCAAGGCCTTCAAAGCCGGCATCGAAAGGAGGCTTCACTGATGGGTCGTAGCGGCCGGCAGTGTAATTTATATCAGAGGCGTTGATTCCAATGAAGCTGAAATAGAGAAAAGGGAGAGACAACAGTTAAGAATCAACTCAGTTACTCTGGGCTTCACAAGTACAGACGTTCTAAAGTCCTGACTTGAGCCTCCTTCTCTAGAGAAGGGGTCCCCAAACCTTTTTCTTGTGAGAGCCACATAACTGTTTGCTTGTCTGATGTGGGGCCAAGTCGGTTTGTAGGCCAACAGAAAAAGTGTAGCCCAGCCTAAACGTAACATTTCTAGTTTTCCACAAAGCCACATATAGCCAAATTTTAAATGATATATTTCTGTAACCTTCACAGAAAAAAATAATACTAAAACATTTTAAAAATTAAACTAATAAATAGTCTGTCCTCTACTGTCTAGTTCGGATTGCAGAAGGGCGCAATAAAAAGTCATGATCGGTCAGATTTAAAAAAAAAAAAAAAGTGATAGTGTTCGGGGGGCCGGGTCAAATGTGGAGGTGGGCCGAATCCAGCCCGTAGGCCGTAGTTTGGGGACCCCTGCTCTAAAGCTACATGCAGTATCGCCCTCGGCAACTTGCGTTCAAGCGACTACTTTTGATAAAGCGTCTATACAAATGCGCCTAAATTTACATTTCAGGCTTCTGCGTTCAAACGTAGCTATGCAAGTTTCTAGCCCGTTTTTCAGGCTCTATGTACAAAATCTGCATTAAAAGTTAAAGTTCAAACTGACCAATCAGGGGCTTGAATTTGGTAGTGTCTTGGATTCGCAAGATTTGCATCGCTTTGACATTTCGTATCAAGACTCTTCCGACTGTAGGTGATGGACATACGAGAGTAAACGATAACAAAGAAGAAGAAGCCCCTCCCAGTTTTTCTAGTACGGCAGCCATGGTGTGTCCAATAGACGGCATTTACGCGTGTCACGTGTCCGTTACGCGGCTGCACGGTGGCTGCACGGTTCTTGCTGTGAGGCGAGAAACAGAGCCACCAACTGGGGACCTTTCCGCGTGGAGTTTGCATGGGTGTCCGTGGTGCAGCGGTTGGCTGGTTGACTACTGATTGGTAAAATGCGAGTTTGATTCCCGCCATGTGTTGAAGTGTCCCTGGGCAAGACACCTAACCCCAAATGGCCTCTGGTGGGAGGCTTGCGCGAGTGTTTGCCAGTGGAGTCACCACAAGTGTGTGAATGTGTGTGTGAAGCGCTTTGGGCCTTCGAAGGAAGGTACAAAAACACTTTACAATTATACACCATGTTCTCCCTGTGCATGCATGGGTTTTCTCCGGCTTCCTCCCACCGTCCAAAAACAAGTGGGGACTCTAAATTGCCCCTAGGTGTGAATGTGTGTGTGATTGAGGCTCTACGACAGACTGTCAACCTGTCCAGGGTGTACCCCGCCTTCGCTCATCAGTATCCGGCACCCCCGTGACCCCAAAAGGGATGAACATATTCATTGTGTTCTTCAGACACAGATGGACAAACAGTGGAGTTTCTTTGGGTAGCACAACTCTTTTCTTTGACGGGTCACAAAACACATTCGGTGATGTCAGAGTTGCTCGTTCTCAGAGTTAGCTGCGGCTAACTGCCCTCACTCCCCGAACCGTGGAAGATAGTTGCCTCCCGCCTCAGCAGCTGTTTTCATCTTACGCTGGAAACAAATCAGTGAGAAAGGAATGCATAAATAAATCATTTACTGTCTTTTAGAGCGGCTCGCACGCTGCGCCTCATTACTGTGGATGTCACATGTGTACTTTGTGCTTTTAGATAATGCTCCTGCGCTTCATAGTAACGGTGACACAACAAAACGCCTCGATTCGCCTTGTTTACATCCGTGGTTCGGTTTTCACAACGTTGGGAAGGATTTGGACGCTGAGATTTTCTTTAAATGCAAAAAACAGACAAAGAAAACCTCTTTGGAGTTGATTAGCACGCACTTAAATGATGTTAAAAGTCACTTTAAAGATGTTAATATATTTTATTGCAAATAAAATGAAGCAAAAAGCAGAATGAAAAGCTGTTTTGCTCCACTATTTTGGAAACTGAAGCACTCTTTTGTTTTCCAAAAAAGCTCCTCACTATATAGACATCAAGGTTATATCTGTCTTTCAAATTGACGTCTAGAATCCTACGGTTTGAAAATCTCACCTCCGTTTCTATTGGATTCTGTCCGACGGAAGATCTCGGACTGCGATAAAAATGTTGTCCTGAAAGCTCAAACATGCTCCCAGCTCATGTCAGGGCGGTGCATGGCTGATGCAGGTCACAGAGAGGTCAAAGGTCTCTGCTCACATGCTACTGAGGTCCTGATGTGTGACAGTGTCATGGAAATACCTCCATAAATCTGAATTTTGTAAAGATTCAATTGAACATTGTGCCTTTTTTTTGGATGTTTTTTAAATATAAGTGAGGATCGGGAAGGGATCCAGAGACATGATGCTGCAGAAGCAGCAGCGCATCTCCTCCATCATCTCCATCTCCTGATGGCAGTCTGAGCCCCCCCACGACACTCTCTCTGCTGGTGACGTAGAGAGACAGGAGGACAGAGAGAGAGAGAGAGAGAGGGAGGGAGAGAGGAGGAGGAGAGGGAGAGATGGATTGATAGACAAATGCAGGGAGGGCGGAACTTGGAATAACAGCGCGGCGTTTATTCCTGCCGGATTTTTTGCCATCTTGTGATAATGATGGTCGCAGGTGCCGGACGCAGCTGAGCGCGAGGTAAGCGGAGCCGTCCCTTCCTACAACTTCTGATAGATTAGAGTCCGGAGGCGTTTCGGGTCAGCGACCCGCTCGGACGCGGTTTTTCGCCTCCAGAGAAACTTACCGATTCCTGACGAGCAGCTCGGTGTCCGCGGGGGTCGGGACGGCGACGGCGCGCGCGCACACGGCCTCCCGGAAATTGGGACTCAGCTTGTGAACGACCAGCTTCTTCATGCTGCTCGGTATGGAGGATCCTTTGAAATCCATGAAGTGCGCGGAGTAGGACGTGTCGATGATGAGGCGCCTCGGCACCGAGCGAACTCCGGAAAGTGCGTCTGCGCCTCTGCGCCCCCAGCTGACCGCCGTGAGGGCTCTCCGCGCGCGCAGCGGGCTGCACATGGCTCCGAAATGTGGCAAAGTTCACGGGCAAGTGGGCGGACGGCTGCACCGTTAGCCGCCGCGCCGCTCTCCCTGCGCACCAGGCCGGGCGGAGCTGCGCCGAGCGCGGCGCCGGAGCAGCTTAGTAACGTGACTAAAGGTGGCGAAAACTGCGCAGGATCGCTATTTTTTTTTTCTTTTTTTGGTGGGGGGATTGAAATAAGAAAGAGAAAAAAAGAGCCCCGCTGCAGCTAAATAGGAAGCAGAGACGCGCCCGGGACTTGTCGTTGGAGTCCCTCCCCTTCCCTTCCCGGACACTCACTTCCTAGTAAGGTGAAGCAAATCAATCCTCGTCTCCTCGCACGCCCTCGACTGATTCACTCCCACGAAAGCGACCGAACCGTCGAACCTTTTTCATTCCTACCATAAAATAAAATAAATAATAAAAACAAACACTTATCGTTTTTACGCACGCTGCGCCACCTTCCGTATTCCTCCTCTGGTATCTGCTACACCTGTAACCGCTTTCTGAACCTTTTTCATTCCACCTTTCTGGAAAAGCTTAACATAAAAAACCCATTTGAAACCCCCCCCCAGATTTCCCCGTGCCATGCCACTGCGTCAGGAGCGAGACGCTCGTGTGTGACTTGGGAAGTATGGTGGTGGTGCGCCACATGTTTGTGTAAGTTTTCTTCCAAGTTCCAAAAAGGATCTCTCTTTTTATTTTGTGTCGGAGGTTTGGGGTTTTTAAAGGGAAAGAGGGAGAAAGAGGGGGGAAAACAAGACAATTAAAAAGATTGACAGGTAGGCTCCTCTGTCAGGGGTGACGCTTGTGGAGAGGGGAGGAGTAAAAATGTAGCAGGAAAAGCCACTCGATGCGTCTGTCTATCAGTTGAGAGTGTCTGAAACAGCTTGTGGATCCACAAGCTTTTCCATGTTTTTTTTCCCGGATCCGTTTCTAGAGTTTCCTCCTCTCCTTCTTCTTTTTTATCCAAATATTTTCATCCGTGTTCTGTTTCTTAGCGGATGCGTTTTTCAGAATCTCGTATCAGCTTCAAAAGGGGAGAAAAAATCCGTCAGAGATGCGATCAGAATCGTTTTCCTAAAACGTAAGTAAAAGGAGGAGGATACTTCCTAACATTTGTTGTCTTTATTTCTCCTCCGCTGGAGAGGAAGGGGGCAGGAGGGGAAGAAAGAAAGAAAGAAAGAAAAAGTGTCCGCCGGACTGCTGGGGCAGGATCCGGGCTGAGGTGGCGTGCTTGGATTGACATTAACCCGTCTAATGCCTGTCTGTCTGTTTTCTCTCCTTTCTCCTCTCTTCCAGGTGTCTGGCAGCACAAGAGAAGAAACCACGAGGATTTATTTCTCACCAAGAGTTGTGCTTTGGACTTATTTGTTAGAAATCTTGGTTTTGAACTGATTTTTTTGGTGTGCGTAAAAGCGCGCAGCGAAGTGACTTCCAAAGAGGACTGGAGATCCGGGGGGGATTTTTCTCCTCTTCCCCAGAGGAAGTGAAGTTCAAGAAAAAAAAAACTTGGTTTTCAAAGAGCTTCCTCTTGATTTTTTCCCCCGCCACTCTCCAACGCTAAAAAGATGAAGGAAGATGATCTTTAATGGACACGAGGGTGAGCTTATTCTCCCAGATCCAGAGATCACAGTTTGAAGTCCGACACTTTCATCTCCCCCTGACATTATAAAGAAAAAAAAGAAGAAGAAAATCAGCCCCCTTCTCCCTCTGTGTCCCCCACCCCTCACTTTCCCAAATTCGGGATGATTTTTCCAAACTGATAGACCCGATCTGTCCACATTTCCTGCATGAGAAGCGCCGTGGAACGGGACGGTCACTATGCCGAGGAGAAAGCAGCAAGAGCCGCGGCGATCAGCAGGTATAGCCGGCCCTCTATTGCAGCCACCGTGTCTTCATTAAAAAAAAAAATCCTTCTTTTATTTCAACCATGCATGTTTATACAAACTTTACGCACAATCCAATTTGCGCAATTTGACTTTGAGTTCCGCTCTTTTGCCAGGAAAGTTCTTTTAAAGAACAGTGAGATAAACTAAATGGCATGTTATGGGGGATAAAAGGGAGTTTTTGAGGTTCAAGAGTGAGTAATGATGAATAATTGACTGAAGTGGGAAGGGGGGGTTGCTCTAGCTGGAGCTGGAGGGGTGGATTGGAAAGATTTTTTTTCCTCTTTTCTTTCTGTTTTATTAGAGGATTGCCATCCTCGGTTTGATGCCTGATTGATCGCCTGTCATGTGGCAGTCTTTGATCTATTCATCCCTGATAAACATCAATAAATCCCTCCATGAAGGCGCAGACACACACGCCTCCTGCTCCAAGCTTGGGAAAGAAAATCCAAAAGAAAGCTGTATAGGAAGGTGGAAAATTCATCTATTTATGTAGATGGGCCTCCACTAAAGAGCAGATGAAAGAAAGCAAAGTGTTTGGATCAATGGTAAAAAATCCACCCAAACATTATTATAATTTTTTTCAAATCAGATTTTCTTTCTGTTCTTGAAGAAAAACGATCCAGCTGATTCATGAGATCAATATCCTGGAGAGAAGTGCAGCGTGACCAGCTGATAAACCGGGTGTTGGCAGAGAAAAAATGAAATAAAAAAAGGGTGGCTGATGTTGGGCGACAAGGTTGACTTGTAGTGTT
>NC_050527.1:30217104-30226371 GCF_002922805.2 Oryzias melastigma
TGCAGCCTTTAAACAAATGTAAATGAGTGACAGGGTTTCTACCTCTGTGCTAATGAGGCCGAGCCTTTGAAGTTAGGCATTAACAACCGGAGTGAACAAAAGACAGTAGCGGAATTTTAAAGAGATTTTTGAAATATGATGTGCAAAGCGGGTCGAACAGGAGGGCCAGCCGGCGGAGACTTTGAACTCAGCAGGCTTTATCGTTTTCAGCGTGGAGCTGGTGGTGATGATGATGATGATGAGGAGGAGGAGGAGGTGGAGGATGAGCGGGAGAACATTCAACCGGTGTTGTCTGCCTGCTTCGCCTTTGGTCAGGCAGCGTTGGGAAGCGAAGATTCCCGTTTAAGCGTGGCGTCTGGGAGTTTATCGGATGTGTGTTAGCATGGAGAACATGACATTGCTGTGACCCCCGTCCCACACACACACACGCACACACACACAACCCATCGATCCATTTCATGGTCCGCTGAGGGTCGTGGAGTGGTCAATCACCGTTTGGGAGATGGGGGTGTTGTCCGTCCTGAGGAACCTGTAGCTCCCCCTGTGAGAGTCCATCCTCCCCCACCCATCAAATTTGATTTTATAGGTTTTCTTTTAGCATCTGGAATGGTATCTCTCATAGCAGTTGCGCGGCCTCCCTTGTGAGTCTTGATCTTGTTTACACATCCGTATTTTGAAAAACATTTTTTATAGTTTAATTTATTATTTAGCAGTTATTTTTGTGCATCCTTCTAACAGAAGTGCTTCAACTATTAGTATAATTTAACAAATATTTATTTTTTTAGTAAAAAGTAGGTTTTAAAATTTCATTTTTCATAAAATATATTTTTTGGGGGGGGGGTTCTCCAAGTGTGAAGCACGGCGGTGTGTGTGTGTGAGTCTGGGCTCACGCCGAGCGCCTCACCCGACTGCTTTTAAAGGTGACCCGGACAGGATCTGAGGCGGGCTCGGACGCAAGCGCCGTTCTTCAGTTCGACACGCTGCTTAATTATAAGAAGGAGAGTGTGTGGGTGGGTGGTGGTGGTGGCGGCGGCGGCGGCGGCGGTGGGGGTTAAGGTTGCTTCCCATTGGCTTCATTAGAGAGCGCCCTAATTATCTGTGCGGCTGATGGATTTGTGACAGGCTCTAACGATTAATGCTGACAAATTCAGTAAGGTGTCAAGTCCGCAGCTGCCTTGATGTAATCAAGTTGATATTATACAGTCCCCATAGCCCCCAGTGCAGCTCCAACTCAATTTGCCTGTGCAGGTGACAAATGGACTTTGCTACCTGACTAATCACGTCAGGAGACAATGCCTGTTAATGACCTCGGCGAGCCGCCGCCGCCCCCTTCCCCAACCACTCTTTAACGTCGGAATAAGTCGACGTTTTTTTTTTTTTTTAAAGTTTGTGTGCTAACAGGTTTCACAAACTTTTTTCTTTTTTAGAAACTTTATTAGTTCTTCAAATGTGTGTTTACAGTTTTATTCCCTCCCCCTTTTCCCTTTTCTTTTTTTTTTCCCAAGTGCCCCTTTAGTCGACTCGGACTCATAGCGTCGAGGGATTAATGATTTTGCATGTTGGGGGGGGGTCTCGGATTTCACGCCGACCTTTGTGCTCTCACCTGACGAGGCTGTTATTTGATAGTCTCTCCTCAAAATAATCAGCAGGCTGAGATTTATGCACACACACACACACACACACACCTTGTTGCCCACCCTCCCAATTCACTGGTCTGTCTGCCCTGGAAAAATCCAGCCTGGAGGGGTGTGTGTGTGTGTGTGCTTCCTCACTTTTATGGTCTGAAGAGGATCAGAGGAAAAACCAGAAGTCTGAGTCAGAAGTTCGTGTTTGGAGTAAACGAAAAGAAAGAAAATAGTGTGTTTGTGTACAAGACATGCGGCGGGACGAGTGCGGCGGCCTGCATTGCTCAGCGCTGACCGGTGTTGGTTTTCCTGGAATGAATAACTCAGACGAGCGTAACCATGTTAGTCATCCTCTGCAGCCGGGCCTCCCGTCTCCTCCTTGTAGCGGCGTTAGCGTCCCGCTGCAACGTGGGAGCATCTGTCAGTATTGATCCTCCAGCGCTGCGTTTTGTGGCACACTTTTTACTAATTGGAGCGGCGGTGTAGTTAGCAGGTGGCTTCGATCGGCCTCGTCGATCGCCACTTTTTGCTCCCGTGTCGCCCTCCTAAAGAGAAGGGCCTTCTCTTTCTTTAGTCAAGAGGTCAAACAGGCTCCGCCCACCAAATCCTCACTCTAAAAATTAAAAATGTTCTGTTTTTTGATGTCCAAATCGCTTCCTGTTTACATGAAGTTCTAGTATTTTCAAATCTTTTGTGGACGTTCTGAAGAAAAGCCGCCCCCGGGGGCATCGCTGCCAGCCCTTTGCTGCACTTTAAACACACGGCAACAAACGCAGACAGACAGCGAGCTCACCTACACCTACCTAATGCTTAAGTGCAGCCAGTGTGTCTCTGTGGGAGGTCATAATGGAGGTGGCTTAGCATGATGGGAAATCATATCATTAAAGCTGCCAGATGTGCTTTTGTTGCCTGCCTTGCAGCACATAAAAACAGCAGCGAGTCATGGGATCTGAAAAGAAAAAAAGTCTGAGAAAATCAAGTCTGAAACAGATAGAAAGCAGCCCTCTGGGACCAGGCTGACAAGCAGTCTCACTCCTGACTGCTATAGGAAAAAAAAAAAAAAAAATCTCCTCTTACTTTGCTGCAGAAACTCCTTCTCAACTTTGGCCGAATCCAGATTGATGAACGGCGCCCTGTCACCGCTATCAGCTCTCTGTGAAGAGCGCTTAATTACTATGTAATATTAGTGTTGTGCTGAGTAATTACATTTTGTTAAGGGTCTGCAGCAAAGATGTAAGGCCTAAGAGATCATTAATGAAAAACATTTTTTTTTTTTGAAAGTTTAGCTCATCATTTGAGCGACGAGGAGGATAAGAGGGGAAGCGTTTCGGGAGAAGTGGTCATGCAACATTTACAGCGGCGAAATGGATATCTGAAATTTTCTTAAGTACAGTATTACATTTGCTGAGGGTGAATCCGCTCCCTTGATCAGCTGCGAGCCTCCTCCAGAGGGGAGAGTCAAATCTAACATGTTACCGCTATCAATAAAAGATGAGCAATTACAGAATATTTTGTCTAATAAGTATTTGAATTCCTCAGCGCGGGCAAAAAAAAGGAAAAAAGAAGAAGAAGAAGAAGCGTAGCTTACCCACTCATTACATCAGTTAGCAGGGGGAGTGAGAGGCAGCGCTTTGATGCCAACAAACAAACAAGACAAACGAGATGGGCCCACTACAGAGGAGCTCAAACCCCATCCAGGGACCCCTGCTCTCCCCTCCATCCCTGCCTCTCATCTCACATTTCTTCGTACTTTTATCGCTTTTCTTTAGCATTTTTCGCATGTTTCCGGATAAATACACGACTAAACCTTGAAACTGAGGAGAAAATCTTTTCTCACACCAAAGGGGTTCAGAATCGGGTTCTCGTGGGTAGATGGATGGAGTCCAGCTTTTAGGAGCGGGCATTAAAGCTGACAGATGAACAGGACGGGACAAATTCTCCCGCAACAGCTGTGACCGCCGCCATTACCCTGACAGGTGTCAATTAAGAATTACTGCTTGACCGGCCAAAGCGACGAACGTCCCTCTATCTGTGCTGATCGCTGGCTCCCCTCCCGCCTCTCCCGCCTCCTTGTCCAGCTGTCGGCCCTGGGAGGGGGATAACAGTGTAGCCTTGTGAGTGCTGTCACAGCCCTGCAGCCGTCTCTGGTTCAGGCGTCCGCCGGTCAATAAGTGGACGCTCACAGACGCCAGGTCATCTGTTCATGAGCAGAGGTTAAGCTTACCGCTTTGCAGACTGGTTACAGAAAGTTTCAGCGAACAAGAAGTAGATCAGATCGTCTGCTTTAGAAATGAAACGGCGAGTAAAGGTCGACCTTTAACCCTTAGTAGTCTACAACCTTTTTTTCTATTAATTTATCGTCTTTTTTGACATATTTTTGATTATATTGCACAATAATTCCACAATCAACCTGAAACTGTCAAAAAATAAAATTCAATTCTGATTGGTCAATTTTGTTAATTTTTTTTTGCTCCAAAAATAGAAAATCAAATCAGTTTTTCTGCTTTAGAGCGAAAGATTAACCCCTTAATGCCTGAATTTATTCCCAGCTATGAAAAAATTGTTTTTGTCTTTTAAGTAAATGCTACATTTAGGTAATTTTGTAGCTAATTTGGTTTGTTGCAGCAGGCATCAACATGTAGAGACAAAATAAAAGCGTTAAAGTGCATAAACAAAGCAAAGGTGCTAAAGAGTCGAAAAAACAGGCAAGAAATTTCCACAAATTCATTCCAATGACTGTCACAATTATGCGTCATGACTTTTTTGTTTTGTTTTCAAGCTAAAAATGTCAAAGCTTAAAACTTGTTGAGTCAAAAACAACAGTAATACGCCGTCATTTCAAACGGATAGTGTGATTGGCAAACTCCCGGGTGAGTTCAGGGACGACTGAGGTTTAAAGCCTCCTTCTGGTGAAGCCAAATGATCCTCAGATCGTTGTTTTTTTTTTGGTTTTAAAGACCAAAAATAACATCTGTTTGACATATTTCGTAAATATTTTGGGAGGTTTGAAAGTTCGTCCCAAGCGCTGAGCGTTTTTACATTCGGAGAACTAAAGAGGAACGCCTTCTTTCGACCGGCTTGTCTGGAATTTGCAGAATTGACTTTTCTGCCGTGGCGTCCTTGATGCGGCGCGGTTACTTTGCCGCTTTAATAATTGCTGTTTTCAGTGTTGGTGCAGAATAAACATGAGCAGCTTCAATCGGTTCAAAGAAGGAGGGGAAAAAAACAGCAACATAAGAGCGAGCTTCCTCGAAGTACGCAGATGGATTTGTTCACTTGGGAGTTACTCTTTTGGATTTTCTCCCTAGAAATCATTTGCCACTGAAAATAAACCGGGGGAGATAATATCAGTGTTATTTCCCTACTCCGGCGTTATTTGCATATCTCTTGTTTTAAATAAGGCAACCCCTCGCAGAGAAATTCGTTTGTTTTGCTCGGTCTTCGTCGCCTCTTCCTCATCACAGCAAAGCCAGCATCTCTCCCTCTTTCTCCTTTCATTTGGCTGCTTTTCCTCCGGCCTGCCTCGGCTCCGTCTCGCCGTGGCGGTGGACCGCTCTGAGCGGTTATCAAACCTGAGAATATTTTCCATCCCCATGCAAATCACCCCACCGCGGCTCTCCCTTATCATCCCTGCTTCACCACCCCTGCCACCCCTAACGGTTGCGTGTAATCAAAGTAAACGGCAGCTCAAGCTAAAAGGGAAACGCTCTTTGTTGAGATGGATGGAGGGATTAAATATTAACCGGATGCGACTGACTTAAGGCGAGTGTTTTACATAGCTGCTCCCTCCACGGATGATCCGGCACCTTCTCTGGTTTGTTCATTTTTCTCCATCGTCTCACTGACCAGGCCTGTAGACCCAAACCACACTCTGGAAGTCAGTAACCCCCCCCCAATAACACCCACTCTGATTCTTTTAGCAGGGCAGGTGAGATGGATGATAGCAATTTGAAATTTTGTTTGTGCGTGTGATCATGGAGATTGTTTTCCGTATTACCACGCTGTAACAATCCCGGTGATTAATTGAGGCAAACGTGTGGCTCTGATTGGATGATTCAGGGGAAGGGATTGCCGAGCACTTGCAGACCCCCCCCCATCTCAGCTCTTGACTTGTAAATGCCGTGTTTATCAGCTGACCTTGGAGGTCCAAAAAAGTAGCTGTCGGGCAACAGCAGCACATCCCAGAATGCAACAGGATCACCACACTGCCCCTTCTGTTTTGATGCCTCTTTCTTCCTCCTGTCCAGCTGTGAGTTCAAGTTAGAATCAAACCTCAAACTAAACCGTCCACTTACAACTTACTAGAGACTACCACATTCTCTGCATAGTAGGACGCACCTGATTAAAAGTTAAAAAATTGGTCTGCTTTGAACTTATTTCATATATAAGGTGCACCAAACTGTAAAGCGCATTGAGCAAGACAAAAGAGTCAACATAACTGTGTTTACAGTAACTCCAGAACTTGTTTGTAACACGCGACATGTTAGCCACAGTAGAAGCATTAGCCGTGTTAGCGTATTCCTAACCTTGTTTGTAACACGTAAAAGACAGACTGATACAGCTTAAGCAACCGTTATTGTGACTACGCTAACTCCCAACCTTGCTATTAACATGTTAAAAAAAAGGAAAAAACACAGTCTGATACAGCTACACGTTAGCCACATTACCATACTCATAATAACACCCAACATTGTTTGCAACACGTAAAAAAAACAAATTGATGGCGCCAAAGAAAATATTACTGTGACTACCTTACCTCCCAACCTTGCAAGTAACACGTAAAAAAACATGGTCAGACACTGCTACATGTTAGCTGCGTTAGCATATTCCCAATAACACCCCGCCTTTTTTTTCAACACAAAAGAAAACAGATTGATACGGCTAAAACAACTTCTGTGACTACGCTAACTCCCAACCTTGCTAGTAACATGTAAAAAAACATGGTCCGACACTGCTACATATTAGCTGGGTTAGCATATTTACAACAGTACCGAACCTTCTTTACAACAGGTAAAACATAGATTGATACTGCTAAAACAAATGTTACAGTGACTATGCTAACTTTATACCTTGCTAATGACTTGTAAAAAAAAAAAAAAAACGTCCAACAATACTACATGTTAGCTGCATTTTCACAATAATAACTAGCCTTATTTGCAACATGTAAGAAAACAGACTGATACCTCTACAACGACTATGCTAACTCCCAACCTTGATAATAGCACGTAAAAAATACATTCTGACTTTGCTACACGTTAGCAGCTTTTGCACATTCACAATAACACCAAACTTTGTTTGAAAAAAAGAAAAAGAAAAAAAAAAGACTGATATTTGAACATAGCAGTGTGTACCTCTTAAAATCACTTCGATATTAGCAAGAAGAACCACAATCAATCCATACATCTGAATCATTAGGTGCAGTATCACTGCTTGAAATAAAAAAGTGGGTTTTAAGTGAGCCTCACAATGCAGAAGATACAATAAACAAAAACAAAATGGCCACAGTGGCTTTAGTGATCCTGCTGAGGGATAGCAGCTATTGGGTTGTAGATCCAGCTGATCCTACGACATTGTATGTGCGTTTTTTTTTATTTATTTTTTTTACGTTGTTTGTTGTTTACATGAGTAGAGCAATATCCTGAGGCAGCCTGTTAACAAAATTCCCCCCTTCTTCCACACACAGACACACACTCACGCACAAAGTTGTTATACGGTGTCGGTGACAGCATTGTGATGGGCCTCTGGCATTTATAAATGTGTTGGCCCTGCAGCAGCCGCAGCACCCCCCACCATTCGCACAAACCCCTCCCTTCATGGGGGCTCATCTGACGGGGTCGAAAGCAGGTCGTGACCCCCAGGTGGCCACAGTGTGGACTGCGCAGGTTGCAATTCGCTCCATTCTTCTCAAATTTGACGTTAAAAAGTCGACTTATTTTATTGCGCCAAAAAAAAACAAAAAAAAAAAAACGACACAAGCAAAAAGTTAGCATTCCAATTAAAGTGCTTCCTGAAATCAAAGGCAGCTGAAAGCTTTCATAGTGCAGGCTGGCTCGGCCTTCAGTAGATGTTAGATATCAGAGATGTTCTTTTTCTCTGGATCCTTCAGACTGTTTCCTTGCTTCCCTCCATGTCTTTTTGTGTCTGTAGCTCTTTTGCACTCTTTCAGTAAAAGTAGCCCTGGTCCCCATAGCAACACCTACTGAACTCTCACTCATTAGTGTGTGTGTGTGTGTGTGTGTGTGTGCGCCTGCTGAATGGCCTGATTCCTTTCTCCTGTGATTTTCATACCAGCAGATCTTTCACGTCACTGTGATTATTTTATCACCTGACCCCACGCTGACACGCATGGAGACCCCCCCATTAAAAAAACTGCACCTCCTTCTCCATGCAGCTCTGTTGGAATTGTGTGAAGAAAAAAAAAAAGAGAGACTGCATGGGAATCATCCCTAAATCTCCTGTACGCTGATAACAGGTCAGCCATTGAAAACGAGAAAGACTGAGGTGGGGGGGTGAGGTGATAGACAGAACAACGGGGGGAGAGCAAGGAAGAGACAGAGTCAGGATGTGATTAGAGAGAAGGAAAGTATGTAAGCAAGAGGGGGAAAAAAAGGGAAATATTGGTCTTCTTTATGCTGGCTCACTGGTTGCGTGGGCGGCGAATGGAGCGGAGAGGTCAGTAGGACGCCGTGATAGGCTAATCTGCCAGGAAGGGAGGGTGAGGGCAGGCCTCACGGGAGCAGCTCATTGGCTGGATTCATTTGCCCGCTGAAATAAAATCTTATTGCGCCTTTTTTTGTATTTTAATATGGATTTAAGGATTGATAGTGTGGGCGATTGCTCTGAAAAGTCTTTTGGAGAGTGTGAATATTTATCCGTTAGGATTTATACACTATCCACTCGTGTGTGTGTGTGTGGCATACTTTTCTCAGTTCATGGCGGTTCCTGTGGGAGTGTGTGTGTGCGTGAATGTATGCACATTTCCAGCGTTGTGTGTTTGCTCCTGCTCCACTCAGACACATGGATGACAGATGACCCAGTGGGAGCCACCAACCATCCTGCCCAACCGGAATCTCATGCCCCCCCCCCTTCCATCTCTTTGTGGCTCGCACACATCCACTCAAACTCACCTTCCCTAAAAAAAAAAAAGTGCACACTTTGTTTACTTCCTCGGCGTTTTGCCATAAACCCCTTCGATCCTCCTCTGATGTGCCCTCGTTTTCCTCGGGTTACAACTCGATCATGATGGCTGCGCCACCGCAAGTGTGAACCAAGCCACACAACCTGGTTGTGTTTGTGCAGGAGGGGGTCACTGGACCAGAGGAAACCTAAATCCTTCCAGAAAAAGGCCGTGCGATCAGGGAAGGAAAGAGGGAGGAAGAGAAAAAGAAAGAGGGGGACAGAAACAGAGGGTGTGGGGGGGTGAAGTTGATTTCCTTTTTCAGCAGAGCCATATATCACCGGGCCTCCCAGCTGCAGTGTCACAAGCTGACAGAATGACATGTGTCATTTATCAAAGGGGCCAGGCGGGGGCCTTGGGAAACGTGCACCACAAAGCCTGAGAGAGTTCATTCCAACACTCCCTTCCTCCCCCCCTCCCTCATCTCTACTCCTTCAGCCCGCCCCTACTGTTCACTCTCCTCCT
>NC_050527.1:30226429-30242038 GCF_002922805.2 Oryzias melastigma
AAAGGTTCCTGCGATGTTTGCTGTCTTCCCAGCTGCTGTTGTGCGTTTGTGTTTGCAGGGTCGCCCCCACTGGGTTCTGCACTTTCATGAAGATTCAAAAGAATCAGTTCAGGGGACTGCAAATTCTGCTTATCGTTTTATTCAGCTCCTTATGTGATTCATGTACATTTTCAGGCCAGACTGTCATTTATATTCATGCAGTTCATCCTTACCTTTAGATCCTCGATCCACGAAATGCTGTCAGTCGTTCCTGCTGCTGAACGGGCAGTTTCCTGGTTGATTAGGCCCCCGTCCGGGGTATTTAACCCCGTAACACCGTACTGTAGCTCCAGTGTTGACATTCTTTCAGCTACTCTTCAGCCATTTACAAAATTAACGCAATTCCAGCAGATCATGAAGCAGAGAAAAGCAGCCTTGTGTGTAACGCTTTACATTAGTGAAGTGTATATGCAATTAACGTGAATCCGCTGTTTCTGTCCCGGAAAAAAAGCACCTTAGTGCTGTTATCAAACACTTTATGGTTGTAAAGTGTGCCTGGTACGATATCCAACACTTTAAGTTCAGAAATTATCTCTAGTATCTTATCCAACACTTCATGTTCGTAAAGTATCTCTAGTACGTTACCCAACACTTTATGTTTGTATAGGATCTCCAGTATGTTATCCAACACTCCACATGTGTAGCGGGTCTCTGGTACGTTATCTAACACTTAACGTTTGTAAAATTGCTGTAGTACGTTATCCAACGTTTTACGTTTGTAAAATATCTCTAGTACATTATCCAGCGTTTTACGTTCTTAAAGTATCTTTATTTTGTTATCGAACACTTTACGTTTGAAAAGTGTTTCCAGTACATTATCTAACACTTAAGGCTCAAATAATATCTCTTGTCCAACACTTTACATGTGTAAAATATCTCTGATATGTTTATCAACACTTTACGTTTGTAAAATATCTTTAGTACGTTATCCAACACTTTAAGTTCAGAAAGTATCTCTAGTATGTTGTTATCCAACACTTTATATTCGTAAAGTATCTGCAGTATGTTATTCAACACTTTACATGTGTAAAGGGTCTCTAGTACGTTATCCAACACTTTATGTTCGTATAGGATCTCTAGTATGTTATTAAACACTTTACATGTGTAAAGGGTCTCTAGTACGTTATCCAACGTTTTACGTTCGTAAAGTATCTTTAGTTTGTTATCCATCACCTTACGTTCGTAAAATATCTACCGGTAGTATGTTATCCAATGCTTTACGTTCAGAAAACATCCCTAGTATGTTATCCAACACTTTAATTTCAGAAAGTATCTAGTATGGTATCCTACACGTTACATGTGTACAGGGTTTCTGATACGTTATCCAACACTCTCAACAATCTCCCGTGTTAAAGGTCACATACTGTAGTTTGGTCTCGTTTCACAGCAGCTCGTCCATGTTGACGTGACCAATCCGCAGTCTGCGTTGGTCCAGTTGCAGCATGGACAAACGCTCCTTCCTGCTTGTACTCCATTCCCACCTTCTGTTCATCCATCATCGACTCACCTTTTCCTCCGCAGCCTTCATCAAGCCCCTTCATCAGCCTCTGTAAGTCTGTTCAGGTCACTTCCACAAGTGACGAACTCCTTTGGATGCCCTTCTCGTCCTTCGCCGCGGCTGGATAGGACCTTACCTTGGCGTGCCATGTTCATAGGTGATCAAAGTTCAAAGGAGAGAAATGCCTTTGCTTGGGTGAAATAATTGACTGTATATGAGAACTGGACTTAGTGACCCCCCCCCCCCCCAGCATTCCAAACAGGAAGTGGCTCCAAAAAGGCAAAATCCCAAAGAAAAAACAACTGTTACTCAGTAATTCCATTCGTTCTTGCTAATTCATTTTTTTTTCATATTTTTCTCTGTAAAATAAGTTATAAACTGACCAATCAGATGCTACAATAAGAGCATGTGGTATTATGTTAAATGTTCAAAATGTTTGATAAATTGTCCTGAGCCCGTTTTCAAGTGGTAGGGGTGTGGCTATCCAACAAGCTCACTCCTTGATTGGTTGCCAAAGAAATGTTGACTCAGGCCAACTCAGATCAATAACTGCTTACTAACTATTTCTGGTTCCAACATGGCGGCGTCCATATCGCCAAAAAAAAAAAAAGGTGACTAAATTGACTTAATTTTGTTAGAGCGTAAAGTAGTTTATGTTCTATGGGTGATATCATACTCACTCTGTCCAGTTTTCCTATACAGTCAGTGGGTGACATCTGTATCTCTTCACTATTAGCTAGAATAGCTGGAACTAGCTTCTTTCTGGTTCAGTCTCATCTCCTCTAGACCAGACTGCTGGAAGAAGGAGCTGAAAAACCCAGGGAGGAATTCTCCTTTTAATTATTCAAAATCGAAAACGGGGCAAAGTGAGGCGGAGAGTGAATAGGGGGGGTGGGAAATGAGACAAAAACAGAGCAGGGGAGTACGCGGGGGTCGCCCTCGTGACGCTGGATAATGTTTCCTTGCTTTGTCTGCGGGGGTTAAAAGAGGTGGTGCATCATTAAGTAGAATATTCAGCGGCGGCGTCACCGAGGGGTGACCTTTCAAACAGGTCACGGATAGTTCACTCTTTAAACACTCCGGCTCACTAAATACCCCCCTCCCCTCCCTTTCTGTGGACTGTAACAGGGGCCGGCCCAAGCCTGAGGGCTTTTCCTGGTACAGTAGCAGCTTCTTCATGGGAGTTTGGCTGTTTGTTTTCCATTTAGAGGCCTTATTTGTGGCTTCTCGTGGATTACTGTACCGCCACGTCACGCTGCTGTATTGAAGCCTCTATCTCTGTGAGTGTGTTTGTGTGGCGAGGCTGGCCCGCCGCATTTATCTTCATCAGCTGCGTTTTTTTTTTCTTTTTTTGCCAGATGTGAGTCTGACAGACATCACTCAGTTCCTGCCTTCACCCCGCCTTTCCTCCATCATCGTGTCCTCCTCTTGCCCCACCTTCAACTCCCCTCAGGAGGTCGGACAAGCACCCTAACACCTCCTCCAATCCTAACCCCCCTCATCGCCATTCAGCGTTCCAAAAGATGGATGTGTCTTTAAAGCTGAGATTGATTGTGGATATCAGAGCTGTGGTGTCATTCATCACCGCAGATATTATTCAGATGAGCAAGGAGGCGGGACTTTTAGCCCATAGGCAAGGCGAGCGTTTTTTTTATTTTTTGAGGTGGGGGCGACAGTGGGGGGTTAATAGGTTTTAGATGTGTCATTTGTGTGTTTGCAAATGAATACCTTTGCGAGTTCCCTTCAATCTGGTGCCGGTTGTCCTCCTGCGTCCTGGCGGTTGTGTGCGTGGCCGTCCGCATTGATCTCCACCGACGCGACCCTCCTTCAGCCTGCTCTCGTCGGACACTGATTTACGGCTTCATTAGGATCCGTGCGCTAACCCTCCTCTGTTTTGTCTCCTGGCTTTGGCCGGGTCACTCCTGGAGGCCCCTGTGCTCAGAAAGAGAACTGCAGCTCAAGGACTTTGCATGTTTATAGTTTGTTTTCTGTTTTCTGGCCCAGCATCTCATTGTGCCCTTATGGCTGAAGTGCTACTGCGGTTTTTGGAGCCCCCCCCCTCCTGCCCATCTTTTGGTGCTTTCCCCACTTGGCTGAAAAGAGCCCTCATTGTGCGAGTCGTCTTTTATTGCGCTGTCTGAAAGAGAGGGATGCACTCCAGTCGGCATTCAAATGCACGTGGTGGAGCAGCCAGCGGAGCAGGACAAACACCGCTGCTTGTAGGCGCTTTTGAAAGGGAGTTATGCAAGCGTGCACGGCCGTGCGTGCACGAAAGGGTGCGAGTCTTCGGGTAAACTCCTGAATGAGAGGTTTTCACTCCCTTTTTTTCCACAATCTTTCAGAGGAGTTCAAGCCCTGACTTTACTGTAAAATCTTAAAGTTTTTGCTCCCCTTCCGTTCTCTTATTCATCATCAGGCCTCAAGTCATGCTGAAATGCAAAAAAAAAAGAGACGGTAATCACACTTTGTGCTGGTACTTTTGTCGTCAGTCGGTGATGGAAATGGGTCTGACTATGAGATTAGAACCTGCCGGTGACTGATGCTATTAGGCAGATATGCCATAGACTTCACTATCTCCTATGAAGGATTAGCGCAAATTATACCGGGAGACGGGCTTGATTTCTCCTCTGCCTGGCTGGATGTGGGCATCTGACGCACTCTAAGTTGACAGCGTCTGTCTCTGCTTAGTTCTCGGAGACAGGTTGTATGACAGCTGATGCCAGGCGAGGGCTTAAAAAGTGTGCGTGTGCGTCCGGCGCTGTTTGTTGTCTGCGTGCGAGCGGGAAAGTTGTACGCTGACAGGAGTGTGTGTTTGATTTCACATCAATGACTTCGTCTGAAAACAGTGACAAACCTTCATCGCTCTCTCCTTAATTCTTATTGAGAATTATTCTAGAAGTGTTCAGGTGAAGCTGCTTTTCTGGATCTTGGAGCTTGGATCTATCACTTTTTAATAAAAAAAAAAAAATGAAGTAGACACAGATGTCATAACTCATGATGTGGAGTGGACGAAGCTGTGTGGTCACCTCTCAGGAATGTTTGAGGGAACATGCAAATGCGGCCTGTTTTAGCCCCGCTGTCTCCTCGCTCAGCTGATTTACAAGGGTGACATGTCCTTTAATGCTGGGCAGTAAACTGGAGGGGGTGGATTTATAGTTGGAAGCCTTGTTTTCCCCCCTGGTAACTATAGCAATAGCTCCACCCTCAGTGGATCTCAGGTGTTTTTTGAGGATAGAGCTGGCGGGATTAGTCTTAGATCTTCTCTGCTCTCTGGAACAGGAAGCACAAACCATGAAGGTTTTTTTAATGGCAGAAATCAGATTCAGACAACAAAATGAGGTCAGATTGAGGTGAACCACCTACAGATTAGGGGAAAATCTTCCAAATCCCCCCCTTTTTTTGGAAAACATAAAAAGTCTCACTTTGATCACATTTTTATAAATGTATTTTGAAAGTGTTCACTGTTTTTAGCCAAAATAAAAATCTTTGTTGTTTTCTTGAGGATAGTTTCTGCAGAGCCACATCAGGTCATTAGAAATTAACCTCTGAATTGTGGGCGGGACTGTTGGAGCAGCTCAACCGCACCCCCACTTCCCCTTCCCATTGCTGAGAGCTCTCTGTTTACACTCTCTCGGGCTAGCTCACATCTCCAACCTAACATAAGCGGTGCAGCAAAAATGGCGAGCGTTATTGGAGCTGTCCAGCCTGAGCCAGATTCCAGTTCAGATGAGGAAAACAAAATCATACATGGATCTTTTTCTAACACATTTCAGACAGAAATACTCAGAAGTGCAATTTATAGCTTAATTTTCTTTATATATGTCCTCTATTAAAATGTTAAAAACGTTAAAAAGCACAATTTTATTGGAGTGGGTCTATAAAATCTTAAATTACTTTTCTCATCTGTCATCTTGTCCTAATTTCTGTTCTCAGATATTTTCTCCTGATTATCTGCTGTTCAAAGCAACACTTGACTCTACAGCAGGACTTAAACTGCTCAAAATGTGCTCAAAAAAAGACAAACTGCACTTGAGTATGCAAAACCGTCATCCTCAAATCATCCAAATTTCTCCAAATAAAGGCTTTCAACAGCTGTGGTGACTTTTTCCGAGGAAGGCTTTTATACTTCGAGACCGAAAGAAAACCAGCCGATTCAACCACCACCAGTTTGTGTGTGAGAATTTGTGGAACCAGCAGGTGTGTGAAACTGAGTCTCTTGCTTTTTATTTCTCCCTCCACGCCGACAGGTGTTGACTTTTACTGTAGAATTCATGGCGAGGCCACACAAGGTCGATAAACTAAATGACCAAAAACAGGGTGACAAAAGAAAGTTTCCCACATCAAACTTTGTGGGCCGGCGGTTGGGCGGTCAACTCCTGGTTGGAAGATTGAGGGTTCGACTCTTGCCTTGCCTGCCCATGTGTTGAAGTGTCCTTGGGCAAGGCACTGAACCACATATTACCTCTGGTGGAATGTTGGCGCCAGTGTTCGGCAGCCGAACCACCACCAGTGTGTGAATGAAACTGTGACTGTAAAGTGCTTTGCTTTGGGCCTTTAATGAAGGTAGAAAAACGCTAAATAAGTTCACACCATTTCCTGCATCCAATAAAAATAAAATCCCTCCTTATTTTGACAGAATAGAACCGGTTTTAGTCCGATTCAAGTCTTTTATTGTGAAACAATAAAGGTGAAAATCATGAAAAGCTGGTAATTTTTTTATATTGTGTAAAAATTGAAAAAATATTTCGACTTTTGTCCTCTGTAGATTAAATTAGTGACTGAGCTGAACCTCTTTGAGCCATCCACAATCTCTGTCAATTTAAATTTGACGGATGACCTGTTTTTACTCAGAAAATAATGCAGTTTCACGGTGATTAGCTCTGAAGTCTCTATAGGTGCTGCTAAACTTCAGAAATGTTTTGACTTTATAATGACTCGATGACTATAATTTCGGTTTGTCGGTACGTTTTTATTTCTCAACGTCATTTAAAGTGAAATATATGAATATTTAGACGTCACAAAGGGGACGGGGGCAGTGATTATATGTGATTATGCGCTAGCCGTCCTCACGCAGGTCGTTTGGACCTCTTCTCAACACGCTTTGACTGATGGCTCTGAGGCCCAGTTTGCTGCTGCCAGCATGGGACTTCATGTTTCTCTATTTATTTCCACGGCCGATGCGTTTCCCCATATAAAGACAGTCTGTGTCCAACCGTGTCATCGCGTGATGGATTGCATCGTCCTCTCCGGAAGAGAAGAAGGGGAGGGAGGGTGGAAAGAAGGAAGGAAAGAATGAGTGAGAGGGAGAGAGCGAGGAAGAGGAGTGCTGCGGTACAGCAGTGAAGGACATGGCAGCTTAGCGCCGGCCAAAAAGACTGTGCTGAACACCTGCTCCTGTCTCCAACGCCCCTTCAACCTCCTCATTACCTGTCAATCTATCACACGGCAGCCAGATCAAATGTCTGCTGCGGCCAAGACTCGCTCAGGAAGAGAGGGGGGTGGAAGGAGGGAAAGAAGGGAACAAGAGGGACAGATTGCATGATGGGAAGAGCGAGGAAAAAAGCGGCAGCTGCTTGGTTGTGGTTTCATTTTTTTGTGTACTTTGAGTAAACTTTGTTCAAAACTTTTGAGGCACGTTTATGTGAATGTTTCCCAAAAGTAGACACTGGAGAAAGTCTTAAAAGCATAAGTCTGTACCTAACTAAGCTTAACAGTTGAATACCTCCTTTCTGTTAATTGGGTTAACATGGGTAATGGCGCTTTCCAGTGTTTATGTTCCTTGCTGCTTTTCTTCTTCAAAATCCACTGGAATTATGTTGATTACGTTAACAATTTAAAAGTTACAGTTTGTAAGAATTGTTGTGTTTAAGTGTCACTGGCGACAGTCTTTAAAGGGTTAAAGACTATTTTAAGTTGTGTTTTTGGTGTTTTAAACAGGCCCCTTTGGGTTAGGGTTTCATTCAAAATGTTTTGAATCAGGAGCAGACAAAAAAAAGAAAAATTGTGATGTAGAAAGCTCACTTCTCCGTCCCACAACGGGGAGGGGAAGTGGAGGTGCTCCGCACCAACAGTCCCGCCCACAAAGCAAAGGTGAATATCTAATAAACTCCTACCACTTTACAGTAACTATGTCCTAGAAAATGACACAAGTTACCATAAAAATTGAAAGATGAATGTAGTGGACACAACTCCCTGAAAGTGAGGCCTACGATGACAACTGTTGTTTAGCTGTTTTATTTGCTGATGTTCATCAATGACAAAGTGACTTTACTGGTGGTTGAAGATAGAAACTGTACCACATTATACAGTCACTGATAGTTCTGCAGTAATGTGCTTAAAATGTTGCTGTTTATCTATTTACCTTAATGCTACGCTTATTCGATGCTCGTCCAAGACTTTCTGATATTTTTGGTAAAACTCTCACCTTAGCAGCTCAAATCCAACACCAAATAACGTGCCCTGTGTGATGATAGCTAGGCACCAATAAGGAATTACTCAACTTGATCATGGTAAAGTAAAAAATCACATTATTCATAATGGGAAATGTGCATTCTTAAGCTTCCATTTAGCCCAGGGGTCTCAAATGTTGCAAGCATTGTTAGCTCCTGTCCTATGGACACGCAGAAGATATTGCTTAGTAGTACATAGACATGAACAAATGTTCAATAATCTTGTTCAGTAGACATAGACAATGGACCAAAGAGATAGACAGTGGACACACATAAAAAAAAAAAACGCAAAAACATATTTTTGCCACAAATGGAACCCCACGTAGCCCAGCCCCAGCCAGACTCTGTCCTCAGTGACCCCAAGGTAAATTGAGATTGAGAACCCTGATTTAACCCATGGTATTCACATTGAACAAACAGGGAGGGTCTTCTTCTTTTTTTATTTACTGTTTACTAGCTCATGTCCGCCACTTTCAGGTGGAAGAGACTTGGCGCAAAAAGGCTGAGGTGGTACAAATCTTGTTCCAGTCTTTTCACAGCTCAATTCCACTATAATATAAACTTGGCGCCGTAGAATTCCGGCCGGACACAAACCACAATTATTAATTTCTATTAATTTCAGTCCAGTTCTTTCTATATACTGTCTATGGTTTACATAGACTTTTCATTGAACATGTGTTGTTGAGGGCGGTGTGAACGTAGCTATAAAGCTCTCCCAGATTTTGACTATAACGATATGCTTACTTATGTTTATATCTAGACATATTAATTAGCTTGTCCTTTTCTTTTGTTACAACTAAATACAATATAAAAAAGGCCATGATTTATTTATGGAAAACCTGACGTGTCATTCTACTTAATAAAAATAATTTGAATTTATTCTTGTAAAAATAAAAGGTTTTCTATTCCAACATACCCAACAGTATTAGTTATTTTTAAAAAAGTACTGTTTTCCACTGAAGCTTCAAGTAACAATTTCTAAGTCAACCGTCTGAATGTTGGACTCTAGAGCGGTCACATAACAAATGCAGACCGAAAGGCTGACGTGTTTGTGTATCATGTAGTCTGTGGTTCTAGAAAGTGCTGCTTAGATCCATCATTAAGCACCTGCTTGGCTCTCAGTGTGAGATATTTGTGACATGGAAGCCCCTCTGCAGGGAGGCGAGGGGTACGGCTCCAGTGGGTTGGCTCAGACGGATACTACATACATGCGAGCGCCTATGTGTGAGAGTTTGTGCGGTCATCGCCAAACGGGTGTACGTTTCCTTTACGAGGCGGATGAATTTGCAGTCATCAAGGTGCATTAGTGCACACATGACCAGTCCCAGCCCTCCAGTTCTGATCCCTTTCAGCACCCCCCCCCCCCTTTCTTTTTAAGTCCTCCTCCAGTTCCCTCACCCCCTCTCGCCTTCAGTGTGTGAGCTGTGGTGATTTACGGTAATTATCCATCGTTGGGTCATCTATCAGGCTTGCTGTTGCTAGGAGATGGAAGCAGCTGCTGCTGGCTGTTGTCTCGTCAGGGACAGTGCATGTGTGTGTTTGTACATGCCGGCGTTTGTGTGTGTTTCCAGGGATCTGGGCAAAGATGCGTGCTTGGGGGTGATTATGAGTGTGTATGTGTGGGGGGGCTGTTGTGTGTATTTGTTCGTGTTCAGGTAAAGCAGGCCATCTTGGCGGTGGTGGGGATTTAAAAGCGCAGGTGGTGGAAGCACAGAAAGAAGCAATGGAGTCAATGGATGGGGGGAGGGATTAGAGGAAGGAGACAGATTTTGGTGAGGGGGGGTCAGAGGTTGAAAGAGGCCAGGTGGAGTCTGATGTGTTTTTGGGGAGGGGGGGCCCAGCTTAAAAGGCACAGGTGTGTGATAGACAGCGGGAACTTGATGATGAATGTATCCAGGCAGATGGACAGAGAAGAAGTTGGGGGAGTAGTTTTTCATGGAGTGGTTTCTTTGTGTGCTGGTCCAATTTCCTGCTGATGCTGTTTTACTGCTGCTGTGACTTTATAGCTGATATCCAATTTAACTCACATAATTCCATTTATATAATCAATTCTGTTGACAATAAAAATGTATTTTGTATCATTTTTGTGTCAATGAGCCTAATATCCTTTGCTCTTTTTATCAATTGTAAAAGCGTTCTCAGAGATCTTTCAATCATAATTATGCCCTCATCAGACACATTTTGAAAAAGGAAGTTGTTTTCTAATACATTTTTGCAGAGTGGATTAGAAATTTGCCTCTGAGTTGTGGGCAGAACTGCCACCCTTCCCCCCTTCCTGTTGCTGAGAGCTCTTTGTTTACACACTCTCCCGCTAGCTTACAGCCTTACTAACATTACTAAATATTACTAAAGAAATTAAAATATTAAAATATTAAAAAAATAGTGAGCAATATGAGAGGTATCCAGTTGTACAGCTCTGAGCTAGATACCAGCTTGGACGTGGACAACAAAACAACACATTCTCACTCCCAGGTCGTCCCATTGGGTTCAGGACCCCTCCGCCTCACTTTTTGACGTTTTGGGTGTCCCCAGCTTGTTGTTTTTTGACGTGGTGGCTGTTCCCATTAAATCACAGGTCCACATCCTCCAGGCCCTGAACCGGGACCGTTCTAGTACCGGTACTGGATTAGGATGCTGTTACTGGACACGTCCTGAGAACCAGTACGCGTCCAGTAATGCATTCACCCTTTAGGAACAGCCAGCACGACAAGAAACGATGAGTTGGGGAAACCCAAAACGTCAAAAAGTGACTTGGAAGGGGCCTTAACCAAATGCCAGTATGGGATGGCTTGGGGATCAGAATGTGTTGAACAAAGACGTTCATGGATCTATTTGTCTACAAGTGGATGCATCGGAATGGAGTGGAGCAGAGAGCTTTTCTCAGGGCATTTTCAGCGCAACAAATCCAATCTTTTTGAAAAGACCTTTTTTCATTATTCACAATCATATGAATAAAGAAATACTCAGAAATGCTATTTTAAGCTTAATTTTCTCAGTTTATGTCCTCTATTGTCAGAAAAATAGCACAGGAACATATTAAAAACACCAAAAACACAATTTCCCTCAGACTGAATATTTGAATAACAAATTAAAATGGGCATTTTCCAGAAATAAGCATTGCTTATGGATAAAAAAAATCGGCCAATTCATAAATAAAGCCCCATGATGCTTTGAAGTTTTTCTTGTAATTTAGCTAAAGACAAACATTGACTTCTGATGGACAGCTGAAGCTGATGCAACATGCAACAGTTTAGTAATTCCTGACCAAGTAAATTGCGAACAATTTTGACTTCAAAAGTTTAGATATTTGGAGCCAGAAGTAACCTACAGCAATTTTATAAATTAAAAATAAGTAACCCTATGATTCTCTAAATTTATTACAACACATCAAAAAATATATTATGAGAACATCTATTATATGAAATACAGATTGTGCCTTCAAGATGTTTTTTTTTTTCTGAGTTTGTTTGGGAGGAAAACAGAACTATTTGGCTGAGTAATAATTATTGTCAAAGTGATGATTTTTTTTTTAAAGGTTCTGCATCATTTATCTGTAAAATTCTCATGGTAAACCCCATGCAGGTGTGCAGTATTATGCAACAGTAAAGTAGAACTGGAATCATGATAACAGTAAATAAATGCAGACAAAAGTTGGATGCAAACAGGGCTGTTCCAACGGTTACAAATGAATCATTTATTGTTAGTCCATTGCCCAGCCTTGTTTTTGCTGTGAGCTGGATACAAGCCGCACATCCATACCGGCCACTGCATCTGTAAGTACCATAGCCTATAGTCTCAGTTCTCCATAGCAGCCTAATTAACGCCGGTTAGCATTTGTCATTGCATTTAGGGGTGAAGATTAAGAACACCTCTCAATTAATCTGCAATCAGCCTGTTTGTTAATTAGCTAACCTGTTCTAAGTGGCCTTCAGGGCTCTTGTGTAATTAGCTAAGCTGCTGAGAAGCAGGTCTGTGTGTTGACATTGACCTAATACGTACACATGTACAAACAACACACACTCACACAAAAAACACACGTATACTGTATAGGGCGAAGCGTTCGCAGTGCATGTCTGCAGTCACCGTCAAGCGGGGAGCTCTGTGAACTACCCACAAACACACCTTCGGCACTTTCAGGAAAACCATATGTGTAAACAAACACGCGAGCTTTATTAGGAGCCGCATGCATGCATCCAAGTCTCCGTATTTGCCCACTGTCACGCTTGCAGCGATGCACTGATTATTCTTCCCTTCAATAGCTCAGCATCCCTCAATTCTTCGATAAAGCAGGAGAGAAAATATATATATATATAAGTCTATCTACTGTACTGCTCATGCACCCTTTTGAACTCCTCATCCTTTTCAAGTGCAACAGCATTCCCAACCAAAACGAACAGCTTCTCCATGGCTGTGTCGAAGCATTTTCTTTCCGAGCTCACTTCAAAGCCATTTGTTTACTCTGCTGCCTCCTGACATTGTCTGTGGTAATTAAAGGAGCGCACAGAAATTTATGGTTTAATTATACAGGCCTTGTTATGCAGAGAGGACCAGGATGGGGTGATATGCTCAATAAAAATAAATAAATTCCATACGGGGGGTTTATTGAACCTGCTTCTTGCATTGAGGCTGCAATAGCTCTAGCAGTTCAGGTGTGTGTGTGTTGCTGCATGTGTGTGTATGCAAATGTGTTTATTTATGTGTTACGTTGCAGGACAGCTGCAGCTCAGTGTGAGTGGGTGAGAAATAAAAAAAAAAAGGAAAAGAAAAAGCCAGATGAATTGCAATCGATTCTTTCTGGTTCGCTGTATTGATCTCTGAACATGTTAAAGCCTGCTGTACTCCATGAAGAACACTCAGTCAGTCGGTGCACCCCCCCCCTGCACTCCCTCAGCAAGCCCTTCACCAACTAACACATGCTTATGCTGTATATGCTGCATAATTCTCCCTGCGTTGTCACTGCACGGCCGTGTTAAAAGCACAGACTGCGGCTTGCGTAAAGGCAGCTGTGTGTGTGTGTGTGTGTGTGTTTGTGCGGTATCAGTGCTCTGTAATGGAGAGTGATCTTGGCTGTGGCCTGCAAGCAGCTTCTCTGAACCGATCTTTAAATAGAATTTGCTCTATAAATAAAGCGCCAGCACCTTTCTCACGTACTCTTTCCTCACACACACATCTGGGTGCGCTCACAGACACAACATTTACAGAAAAACTGCCCATGAAACCGTACATCTGTTCCCAAACGTCAGAACCAAGGGGGCGATGTGCTGACACATGTTGACCTCTCCGACCTCTGACCCTAAAATTTGCAAAATATCAGGAGTGGAACGATTCGTTTTAGCCATTTGATTCCTATCATAATTTGTGATTGATGATACGATTCATTTTTCAATCAGATTCTCTGACCTACAATTGATCTGTAGCCAAACTTCAACCAGTGGGACTCAGATGAATATCTGGTACTGAGCAGTGCAGGTCAATTTTTCTAGATTCCTTTCGCTTCTTGAAGTCTAAATTAAAAATGTGTACAAACAAACAAGTAAACGAAAATGAAGGGTGAATAAATACACATTTCTCCTATGAGCCACAAAACATTCAAATATAGTTACTTGGTTTATATCGTGATATATATCGTTATCACCTTATATGAAAAGAATTATATATATATACATAATATACAATATATATTTTTTTTCATTTCATGATATATATACATATATCGTCCAGCCCTAATGCTAAAATTTGACAAGCATTGGTTTATAATGTGATGTATATTGTTATCGCCTGATATGAAAAATATATATATATATTTAGTGATATAAAAAAATATTTTGTGATGTATATCTTCATCACTTGATATGAAAAAAACTTTATCATGATAAAAAATTCCATATCGCCAATCTCTAATGCTCAAATTTGACAAATATAGTCAATTGTTTTTCATTGTGATATATATCGTTATCGTCTGATATGAAAGGAATATCTATAGTGATATAAAAATTCTATATTGCCCAGCCCTAATTCAGTGTTTTCACACATTGGACTGTAATGATGGTTAAACCTTTTTTTTCTGCTGTGATGCACTTTGTCGTTTTTTTCATTATAGCTAAATAAACCAACTATATCTCAATCCAAATGTTATTTTCCAATATCAACAGAATCAATTTATATCATTTTGAAAAGATTTTATAATGTATCAGTAGTGTAGTACCGTTTTTATTTATTTATTTTAATGGCTAAACCTTTGTCCAAAAATGTGTTTTTCTACTAAGAAACTGTTTTGCGCTTTAAAAAATGTCTCATTTGTGACTATTAGGCATTATGTCACTTAAATAACGTCAGTGATGTAAGCAACATTTATTTCAGAGAATAACTGAAAATATACTTTATTGTGGTATATTGTGATATACATCGTTATTAAGATATAAAATAATTGAAATTGTGATATACAATTATTTCCATATCGCTCAGCACTAAGTTGATTAAATTATCAACTTGCCTCAGACAGATTGATCTGATGGTATACAGTGATTCATCGATTAATCGTTAACCACATGACTCCACACATGGAGGTGGCTGATGCTTCTGCAGCAGTTGCTCTCCAGAACTTCATCTGGAGCTTTCCATAACGCTGCCATTCTCCTGCAGCTCAGCTTGACCTGAAGCAGTTCCCAGGAAAGCTCTGCTTTGCCTCTCTCTGGTTGCAACTGCCAATAAGACCGCCTTTTCATGCTAATCCTGTTTGCACAGCGCTTTCGCACCACTTCATACATCCGTCGACCGTGTAGCCACGTCGCTTTAAAGGTAACGCGTCCAACCCGCCACTGTCTGCTCGGCCCCTAAATGTTTTGAAACGTGGAGATAAATCGGTACAGCGAGCTGGAATGCTGCAGCAGTTATTTAAGGCCCTGTAGGTGCTTCCTAGGCCATATGCTCCCATTATTACGCTTGGGAGGGGTCCATGTGGGCGTGTGAGCGAGGCTGGGGAGAGGAGGAGGGAAGTGAGAATAGGGAGGTAATGGAGGGCAGGCAAAAGGTACCCGAGGAATTATTTTAGAGGAGAGTCCTCCCATCACACGCGGGAGGAATTTTAAGGAAGGGATGCCTTAGATGAGAGCGAATTAGCCGCTGGAGTAAATGATCGCCTTCACCCTCGATATCCGGATCGTCTCTGCATAATTCATGGCGTCAAGATTCGTGGCGACGTATATTTCATGAACTTTTGAACTTCTCATGGCGATGAATTCTGTTTTTTTTTTTTTTAAAAAAAAAAAGGTTAGTGACAATGGAAAATCCAAAACAAGGCTGCAGGTAAAATGAATCCCTCTTCCACATAGTTATCCGTTTGGAAAACCGGGCCCACACACAGCTTTGCAGCAGCTTCATATCTCTTTCTCTGTCTCATTTCTCCCCCACTCCCCTCCATTTCTGTTTCTTCTTCCTATCTGCTCAGTCTCTTGTCAAACTGAGGCCTGTGTTCCTGATCAGGGCATTGCTCTCATGTTAGCCGCTTCACGGGAAGCACATCCCAGCACTCCCTCTGACACGCCGGCAGCAGCATTACCATAATTGGCTTTTCTACATGACGGGACAGAGGAAATAATAATGTCATTTTATTTACAGCCCTCT
>NC_050527.1:30242201-30254703 GCF_002922805.2 Oryzias melastigma
CGCCAGTCTCGTTCTGCCACGGCGTGTAGGTCAAGCGATGGCTTTTTGATCAGCTCCTGTCCAAAGCCATCAGAGCTGAGAGGCACGTAATGGAGAGCAGGGTGACAAACAGAATCTGGGGAAGGAATAAGACTGCCAGTTTCCTATTAGGGGGCCGGCCTAAACGGCCCACCCTCACCTCCACACACCCCCCGCCCTCCACCGCCATTCTCCGCCGCAGACCCACACCCGCACTGCCTAAATCACATGAGTGAAGGGGTGCGTGATTGGACATTAGTGCCGCAAATGACTGTCGTGATTGCCCGCTCTTCCCAAACTCGCATCAAATAAATAAAGAAATGCGTGTAAATAAATAGAAGGAGGGGTGTTGGAGGGAAAAGAGGGCTGGTGGTGGAGGGGGAAACTGACTGGTTTCATCGCCGTCTTTTTCTCCCCCCCTTTCTCTCTCTCTCTCTCTCTCCCGTCTCATTGCCTTTCTGCCTTTCTTATCTGGTTTGTTTGGCTTTGACAGCGGCCAAATGGTGAAGCTCCGCGGGCCTGACAGAGAGTTATATTGATTTAACAACCAGCAGACTCTCAGCAAAGAAAAGAGGGGAGAAGAGGAGGAGGGGGGAGTGGGGAGATAGCAAAGTTTTAAAAAGGAGTGATAAGTTTCTGCTTCGCTCTTTGCCAAAGTGCTGACATGTCTGCTGGAAGTGTTTGACTGGGTGTATTTACAAAAATCCTGTCATAAAAGAGAGAAGTTAACATCCTCTAGAGGGAAATGTTGAAGAGATTCCTTAAAGTCCCACTCCGATCATCTATTGATCGATTGTGAAAGCATTCCCAGTAATCGTTTAATTATGACTATGACGCTTTCATTTCCTAAGACATAGTTTCTTAGTAGTTGGTTAGAAGTTTGGAGTAAGCCTTCCCGCACTTCCTGTTATCCATCTGTTAACACACTCTCCCGCTAGCTTACAGCTGCTCACACTCCTAACCTAACTTCGACAAAAGTTGTGAGCAATATTCATGTTTTTAGCCAGATGTCAGTAAACAAAGACGTAGACAGATCAATTTGTCTACATGTGGATGCATCAGAATGGTGAGCAAGAGCCAGTGTATTTTCTGTCGCAAATATTCTTCAAATTGCATTTTTTCCTCCTGATTCACATCAATTTGGCTAAATAAATATTCAGAAATGCAATTTTAATCATTTTTTTCTTTATATATGTCCTCCATTATCAGAAAAATACCACAAGAACAAGTTAAAAACACAATTTTTACCAGAGTGGGTCTTTAAGAGTGTTGTGTTGGCGTGAGACTTCATATTTCCAAGCAAGCGTTCCTCAAAAGTCTTTAGTCCCGCTCAGTGATCCTTCGTGGCACCACTTAACCCTTGTGCTATTCTAGGCATGTTCACAATAAAAGTGGGGTTATTTGGACCCCACAAGACAGCACTCTGAACTTTTTTTTTTCAAAGATTTTTTTATTGTCACTGGTGTCCGTGACAGACATAAAATCCTGTCCACCTTTGTCATGGGAGGAACCTCACATCAATATAAGGGTGGGGTCATCTGGACCCCATGAGAGAGCACTAGGGTTAATTAAAGCAGGGGTGTCCAAACTTTTTGCAGAGGGCTAAATTTGGTTAGCTGAAAATATGTGAGGACCGACCAGTCGCCTGCAACCTTTGATCACTTATAACAACAATAAATTAATTTGAACAATTTCATGAAGATAATTTTTTGTAAATGTATTTTTATTGAGCTTTTAAAAGAGATACAGAATGAACGCTAAGTTCAAAACTCTAGATTTTTTCTTGAAACAGTTGAGGCATAAAGGAAACAAACAAACAAAAAAGACATTAATGAGGATGACGGCGGAGGGCTATAGTACTTGGACTTGATACACTTTAAGCTTCATCCAAAGACTTTTTTTGAACTCTGAACATTTTTGTTACATCTGAGATTTTAGTGGGATCATTTTGCATTGTCTGTTTTGATGTGTTTATTTATTTGATTTGTTTTTTCTTCTTGTTCGGTATACGTTTTGATTCCTCACATAGAGCAGAGATACATCTAAATACATTTTGTCTTGGAAGAGCAGAAATAAAACGAAGAAAATCTTTCTGGGAAAAAACTATTGTCAGCATAAAATCTGGATTATCATCAAATTGTATTATTTATTTTTTAAATGCTCAATGTAAACTTAATAAATGATTTACTTATTCAAAGGTGAAATCAAAAGACACAATTTCTTTGTGTTTCACAAAAAATCTCCTATTTTGAAATGTCCTGGTAGTTCTATTTGTCAACTTTCTTTTTATTATTTACCTTTAACCTTTTAGAAATGACCTTGAAAGTGTCATAGAAGAGTCCCAACAACAGGCTTATAACGGAATTTAGCCAAACACACAATGTAAAAAGTGAAACGTTAGATTGATTAACAGAAACTCTGTAATTTGTTACATTTAAATGAAATTACATTTTTAAACCATTGACTCAAAATTGTAATTTGATGAAAAGTAATCATTTTAAATTCAGCAAATTACAGAACTTTTGTTAAATGATTCAATGTTACACTTTTTTTTAGTGCAACCAAGATGTCAAGCTCTCTGTTTTTAGAAAGTTCTGGGGGCTGCATGTTATTGATTTCATGATGGTAGAAATTGGGACAGACTTTGTCAAGTCCTAGTAGTTGTCACACATCTAGATGTAGGAAAATTCGTTCTACCCTTTGGGGGAGGGGTTAGCTGCAGACTCAGGACCCAATTGGTGGTTTACCACCGGAGCTTTTGTGTTTGTGTTCTTTTATTTATGTCACTTTTTTAATTGTTAACAAGATCAAATTAATTCCAGTAGATTCTGCAGGAGAGAAGTGGTGTGAGCTGCCACTCATAAAGAAGCAGCTGGAACCCCATTTTGCGACACGTTACGTTTAATCCTGCATTAACCTCACGTGTAGATATCTGGAGAGATCAGTGACACTGAAGTGCTAATTCTTGCCCGCTCGATGGGTATTGCTGGTGATCTGGCGTGGCTGGTGGCGGGCTTGATCGCTGCTGCTTCTGACAGTGAGTCCGCGGTCCCATCCTGGCCGCGCCGCCGCCTGTCTCCTTGATGGCGGCGCGTCCCCGAGCAAAAGTGACAGGCGCTTTGGCGCCCGTGCAGATGGCCCTGCTCACAGCCATCACCCTCTCCGCGAACCAAACCGCCGGGGACGGCCAGCCCTCCCCGACCCCGCCCCTTTCTCTGTTGTTCCGCATATGTGCAAGCAGGCAGGACCGGAAAAGGAAGCCTAATCTGCTCGCCAGTCAGGAACACCTTTGAGTTCAGTCAACGCGCTAATAATCCCCCCTCCTCCCGCATCCTCACGTTTTTGGCATCCCGTCCGAACGGATTCCAAACAGATGAAGAGATCAGACGTGGCCGCGTATCATCTCTGATATTTAGCGTTTATGGCTTACAAAACCGTCTGTGATTTTTACAGATGTCTGTCTCTGCCAGGCTTTTGTCTGTGAGCTTTTGATATCTCCCTTCTTTGTTGTTTCCATGACAACATGGCAGGACAGGAAGTGATTGACAGGGATCGTCAAAGGGTTCCCTGGCGACCTGCACATGGTTGGAAGCCCCTCCCCGCTGCAGTCTGTGTTTTGTCACTCACCCAGGGATATTTCTGATCTGCTGCCTCTCATTCCGGTGTACGTGTTGAACACTGCCAGCTTTTTTTTCCTCCTCTGGCTCCAGTTGACATGAGTGACTCACGTAGGTAATTCCTACTGTATGTTTGCACAGTTCCTCTGGGCTTGCCAGGAGTGTGTAGCCATTCTGCAGGATGCTTTTGTACGGTAAACGGCTGATACGTATTGATAGCCTCCCCGTCTTAGTGAGAGGCAACGCAGGACGCTCTGCAGATGTGCTGTAGAGAAGAGTGCGCCACATAATGCTAATCTGCTGTGTCAGGGATTTTCGGGACTTTTAGAAAGTGTCTCGGTCTGAGTCTGTCAGTGGGATTGAAGCGCAGCCAGGTTCTCCTGTAGCGCTCTCATTTCACAGAAATCCTGTCAGGCGTTCGAGGGGGGGTATGTTGCTCATTTGGGGAGGGGTGTATCAGTGGTACACAGCAAACTCAAGACTTATAGGCAATATTATGGTTGGTGGGTTCAGGTTTGAACTGCAGAATGTAAAGCGATAGGAAGCGGCGGGGAAAGCGGGCGCGTTCCGACGAACACTTAGGGAGGCGCTCGCACACACGCGCATCATCACGCAGTCACAGTTGATGGTGCAGCTGCTAACCTCCCCCACCTCCTCCACCCATCTCCTCTCAGGCAGCAGTAAATGGTGCCAGTGTATATATATCAGGTATTATGTCCACTTAGATTATGATGTGACAGGTTAGCGTGCCGTTTGAAGTTGACAGCACATCTGTTTCATCAGGAGAGACTGATACTGGCATCTAGGACACACATCTCACCATGCAGGAAGGAGATAAAGGAAGAAGCTAGGGGGCTGTCTTTCCTGTCTCCCTGCCTCCCTCACAGCCAGCCCCCCCCCCCTTTTTTTTCTTTTTCCCATCCTCCCCTTCGCTCCAACGCAGCCTCCTGCTCACTTTTCTTTCTCTTTTCACTCACTTGTTCTCCCTCCAGCCACCTCCCGTCTCTCCTACTTATTGCTGCTTTCAGTGTCTTCCCCACCATCCACACACTCTCTCGTCGTCTTTGTTTTTTGCCTTTTCTGTATCCTTCAAATAAACCTTTCACGTCTTTGTTAGTTTTTGATTGTTTTTTCTTTTTTTTCTGCTGGTTTTGTTTGGACTCTTTTCTTCAGTGGCAGATGTTAAATTCCTAACCTTAGTGGCATTGTTCTGCTTATTATTTCAGGTTAAAAAAAACAAATATGACTATAAAAGCTCCTAATATTTTTAAACGGACTTGATGAGATAAATGCATAAAGCTGAGGTTGAGCAAAAGAGAACGAAAGAGAAAGGGAGAATTGAAGAGCAGAGCATGCAGCTGGCTAACAAGGCCAAACAGCCAGTGATTTCCTGGGGAACATCAGGCATGTGTGGAAGAATAGATAGTTAGGAAGGAAAGGACAACTGTCAGAAGCTCAGTGATTTATTTTTCCCTTGGAGGCTTTTTTCACCACTGGCTTTCAGAGCCACATGTGTGCAAAACACACACAAACTCATGCATGCATGCATGCATGCGTCCAGACAGACACGCACACACGCATTCTGACATTGGATGAGACTGAAAGCCTGCATTTCAAATCACTGAGTATTCACTTCATGGTATTTTGACAGCGGTCCTGTTAGTGTGTTGTAAATCTTTAATTCGACTGAGCTGACCTCTTTTATCTCTTCCTTTGGTTTTCCAGCGTACATGCCCGAGGATGAGCTCAAGGCAGCCGCTCACGACGAGGAGGAGCACCTGCAGGATGACGGCCTGTCATTAGACGGTCAGGATGCCGAGTTCCTGTGCAACGAGGAAGAAGAGGATGTGGATGGAGGCCAGCCGCCCAGCTACAGAGACTCTCCGCTCAGCAACGGCACCAACCCTGACGCTGGATATGGATCTCCGCTCAGCGATGCCAGTGACCGCCTTGCAGACTTTAAGAGCTCCTCTTACCGGGACGGTCAGGAGAGGGACGGCGCTCCCCTCCCCTTCCGTCCCAGCAACGGCCTGTCTTTCCAGGACAGTCTGGCACGGATGAATGCCGTCTATGCAAACCTCATTTCAGAGGCCTCTTGGTCAAGCATCACCATGGACATCATGAAGTCTAAGTCTGCTGCAGCTGGCAGTGGCAACGGTGCCCCTAACTCTGCAGAGCCTGTTTCTACTGCCTCCGCATCTACAACCACCACCGTTAACAAGAGCAGTGGGGGCAGTAGCAGTCACCACAATGGCAGAAGCTCCTCCTCCACTGTCAACCACATAAGCAACGCGAGTGCCACTAATGGCACTGCAGCTAGCTCTGTTAGCAGCCACAGTGCCTCCAGCAGCAGTGGGAGCAGCAGTGGCGGCGCCAGTAATGGTAGCGGAATAACGTATGACTGGCACCAAGCGGCGCTTGCCAAAACTCTACAGCAGACCCCGTATCACCTCTTACCTGAGCCTAGCCTCTTCAGCACGGTGCAGCTCTACCGACAGAACAACAAGCTGTACGGCTCTGTCTTTACCGGGGCTAGCAAGTTCCGCTGCAAAGACTGCAGCGCCGCCTACGACACGCTGGTGGGTCTGACAGTCCACATGAACGAGACAGGCCACTACCGAGATGACAACAAGGACAAAGACGAGGACCATGGCAAACGCTGGTCCAAACCCCGCAAGCGCTCCTTGATGGAGATGGAAGGGAAAGAGGACGCTCAGAAGGTGCTGAAGTGCATGTACTGTGGTCACTCTTTTGAGTCCCTGCAAGATCTCAGCGTTCATATGATCAAGACCAAGCATTACCAGAAAGTGCCTCTAAAAGAACCAGTCCCAGCCTTGGCGACTAAGTTGGTGCCAACATCAGCTAAAAAACGTGCTATTCAAGACGCTCTAGCTTCGCCCTGCTCCCCAGACTCTGTCCACATTGGCAGCGGGGGCGGTGGCGGCAGCATTCCTCTGAACGATCCAGGCAAAGACGCGAAAGCTACTGCTAATCCCTATGTGACTCCCAACAATCGGTATGGGTACCAAAACGGTGCCAGCTATACGTGGCAGTTTGAGGCACGTAAAGCCCAGATACTCAAATGCATGGAGTGTGGGAGCTCACACGACACACTGCAACAGCTAACTGCCCACATGATGGTCACGGGGCACTTTTTGAAGGTCACAAACTCTGCATCGAAGAAGGGCAAACAGTTAGTCTTTGATCCGGTGGTGGAAGAGAAGATTCAGTCTATTCCACTACCGCCGACCACAACCAGACTTCCTGTTCCCAGTAGTGTTAAGTCCCAACCAGTGTCCCCGGCCCTCTCCTCTGCATCAGAGGACAAAAGGGAAGGAGGAGACGAGGACAAAGTTGAAAGTTGTGAGCCAGTGGAAAAGAAAATCAAAGAGGAGAAGGATGACGCAAGCGAGAAATCAGAGAACGATATCACGTCCTATAAATACCTCAGAGAAGAAGATCTTGAGGAGACGCCGAAAGAAGGTTTGGACATTCTGAAATCCCTTGAAAACACGGTATCCAGTGCCATCAGCAAGGCCCAGACGGGCACGCCCACGTGGGGTGGATACCCCAGCATTCACGCCGCCTACCAACTGCAGGGAGCCTTGAAGAGCTCTGCCACCGTTCTGCCCCCGACCGTCCAAAGTGTCCAGATGCAGCCGATGTTCAATAGTGGGCTACGGGGGCTTGTGAGTGACCCCAACTCTGTCATCCAGTCCCCTCATAGCCCCTCTTCTCCTACGCCCCTGAGGAGCAACGTCACTGCCATGGAGGAGCTTGTGGAGAAAGTGACAGGCAAAGGTGCCACTGTAAAGAAGGAAAAGGAGGAGAAGGTGGTGAGCATGGAGCGATGCAGGCCTCCGTCATTAGGAAAGTCTCCTTCTCCTGCACTGAGAGAGCAGCTACCATCACCAAACGACCTTTCTGTAGGAAAGCCATCGGGTTTAAGAAGTAGCAGCCCCGGAAGTGTGGATTCAGATCTAATCTGTAAGAAGGAACCCAAAGAAAGTCCAGTAGATGCCCACAACACTCACTCAAAGAACGGTTCTGACGCGTGCCAGTCCCCTGTGACCAATGGCAACAGTCTCGGCATCATCACGGATCACTCGCCTGAAAGCCCTTTTGTCAACCCTCTCAGTGCACTCCAGTCGATCATGAACACGCACCTGGGGAAGGCGTCCAAGCCCATAAACCCGAGCGCAGATCCCCTGTCTATGCTGTATAAAATCAGCAACAGTATGATGGATAAACCCGCTTTTAATGCCATTCCTCAGGGCAAACCGGCTGAGCCCGTCAACCACTATCCGCTGTATGAAAGCAACGATCAGCCCATAGATCTGAGTAAAAACAAGTCCAACAACAGTAAAAGCAACACCGGTGTGCTGGTGACCAACACCAGTGTTAACGGCAACAAACCCCTGGTTTCACTGCCAGAATCCGTCTCTTCTCCTCTGAGAGAGAACGCTTTGATGGATATTTCGGATATGGTGAAGAACCTCACAGGAAGACTGACACCCAAATCGTCGACGCCCTCCTCCATCTCAGAGAAGTCAGACGCTGACGGCAGCACGTTCGAGGATGCTCTGGAGGACCTCTCACCGGTGCAGAAGAGGAAAGGGCGGCAGTCCAACTGGAATCCCCAGCATCTCCTCATCCTGCAGGCCCAGTTTGCCTCTAGCTTGAGGGAGACTCCCGAGGGCCGCTACGCCATGACTGATCTGGGCCCTCAGGAGAGGGTCCATATCTGCAAATTCACAGGCCTCTCCATGACTACCATATCTCACTGGCTGGCTAATGTCAAGTACCAGCTGAGACGGACTGGGGGCACCAAGTTCCTGAAGAACATGGACTCGTGCCAGCCCGTGTTCCTCTGTAGCGACTGTGCCTCCCAGTTCAGGACTCCCTCCTCCTACATCAGCCACCTGGAGTCTCACCTGGGCTTCAGTTTGAAGGACCTGTCCAAGCTGTCGGCTGAGCACCTACGGGAGCAGCAGGCTGCCTCAAAGGTGATCACAGACAAAATGACATTCGGCAGCCCGCTGTCAGCCTTGTCCGCGCCGGAGGACGACACAGGCTCGGTGTACCAGTGCAGACTCTGCAACCGGACATTCGTCAGCAAGCACGCAGTCAAACTGCACCTCAGCAAGACCCACGGCAAGTCTCCGGAGGACCACCTGGTTTTTGTCACCGCTCTGGAGAAGCTGGAGAAGCTGGACAAAATGGAGAAAGTTTAATCATAAAAGCATGTGAGCCACCGAAGAGGGAGAGACTGACAGCTGTGGAACTGACTAGAATTTCATTGCACTAAAAAGACATTGTTCACAGTTACTGCACTGGGCCGAGTGAGCCACCAGAAAAATATCAGTCTTACTATTTTTAGTTGTGACAACTGCCTGACTGGACCATGTCTTTTAATGTGTTTCCTTTTGTTTTCATTTGCCAAGCTTTTTTACACTTATTTTGTAATATATTTATATGCTATTTGTCCGATCTGTGCATGTATTTTAGTGAAACAAGGTTAAACCCGAGATTTTTATCTTTTCATGGCAAAAATGCAACTACTGCGTCAATGCTGAAGGGTGGGGAGAGGGTGGAGACGGAGGAAGAACCTGTACAATACTTGATATGAAGAACATTAAAGTGAGAGAAAACCCCGAAAGACTGAAGTAGCACCTTAGATGGTTTGAACTTTGGAGTTGTAAAGAAATGTGTATTAAAATATCATTCATTTGTTCAAATCTAATTTGAAAAAAACTTTTTTTTTCTGTTAAATTCCTCTCCTTTTTTTGATTTTTTTCCCCCTTGTTTCAAATTATCAATGGCCTGCTTTGAAAAATAATAATAAAAAAATATGTGTATTTGATTAAAAAATAATAATTTGAAGAAAAGCTGCTTCTTGGAGTCAATCAGTGAAAGTGGACGGCCATCAGTATGCAAGTTTTCTGTAAAAAAAAATGAAAGAAAAAAAACTTTTCTTGCTGTGAACTTATAGCAATTTTCCAGTTGTATGGTTTGTTACCACCTCCTCTTTCTAAAATTGTGTGCTGTAAAGAGAACAGTCCGTTCCATGTACATGCCCACCAGTGAAATAGAAGTACTCCATATGACATATCTTACATTTGAACAGCAGCTCAGCATTCTTTGTATCTTAAGGTGTGTGCATTCTCTAACTTTTATACTGTCATTTTATATACAAAAAGGATAAAAAGTAAAAACAGATGGTGTACATAGATATATGCCGTAGAGCTACGAAAAATGTCCTTTTTTTAAAAAGAAAATACAAGCTTTGGCTCCGTTTACATAAATGGTTTTAATTATACTTGCATCCAATTTGATGCATGAAATGGTGTGGAAAATAAAATAAGCGATGCACAATGAACTATACATTTCAATGTTTTATCGAACATATTGTAAAAAAAAAAAAAGAAAAAGAAAAAAAGACAACTTTTTAGCACCGATTAGTTTGTTTCTTTTTTTCGTTCTCAATTGTAAAATAAACCCCAAAGCAGTTGGTAACAGTCGTATATTTGTGGTTGTGTGTTCTTTTGTCATGGCAAACTCTGAATCTGTCGCTGTTGGGCAAATTAAAGCATTCACACCCATATCCAATCCAGTCTAACAGGATTTCCTTTTATGGAGAGGTGAGATTTTTTTTTTTTCTTTTAGTGCTGCAACAGGCCGCTTTTATTTATTATTTTTTTAAAGAAAGGAGAGTGTCATCGTCATAACTGATGACTTAGCTGCATCATCATACAGATTGTGATGATGAAGATTGTGATGATAAGCCTGTGAGGGTGCCTATTGTGCTGCCAGAACCCCATGCTCGGCTTGTGACTGGCCTTTGGAGGGCCGCTCTGAAAGAATCAGTGTTGTGTTAATGACGGAAGTGCACTTTTGCCTTGCTTCTTGGAAGTAAATCAGATGGGTGTCTGCTCTAGTTAAGAGTCTGTGCTGGGCAGGCTTTTATTAAAAGCGAGCTAGAACGTATTTGCACGTCGTTAGCGGATGGCGGGCGTCTTCACCTCCTTTCCACTTTATTTGAAGTCAGTAAATAACCCTTTAACCCTTTAACACCTGAGGCGTAACCAGTGGTGCTTAAATGCAAAAATATTTAACATATGGTAACTTTTCAACCATTAACACGATCAACGTAATTCCAGTAGATTCTGAATCTTACTAATCTACTGGAATTACGTTGATCGTGTTAACAATTAAAAAAATTACAAAGAACATAAGCACTGGAGCTCCGGCATTAAAGGGTTAAAACCATGACCTCTATGGTACCTCGTCCGCAAGATGTGCGGCGAGCTGTGTGTTTTTTTTTCCTTCTCGGGCAGCCCTGCAGGTGAGGCATCCACATCAGGAATCTGATCTCTCATCTCACCCTCACGTCTCAAGTTCCTGATAGAGTACTTACAGTACCAGCCTTTGTGTCGAAGCAGCCATGCTGCAGTGTTATGACTTCCATCCCTCACATTCACAACATGTCTCATGTCAGCTGAGTTAGTCACACACACACTGCCGGTGTGTCTTTTTTTTTTTTTTTTTTGCAATTACCCACCTCGATCTGGTTGCACCTCGCTGTGTTGATACATGGATTCAGTGACAAAGGAAAAGCAGATTAGACCAGCTAAAGATGCAACTTCCTTAAAAAAATAAAAAAAAGACTCTTGCTGTAAAACAAACAAGACAGATAAACATGCAACAAGATAGCATTCCTTGCACACCGCAAAAAAAAAAAAAAAAAGGGAGAACCTTGTAGGTTTAATACCCCAAAGCTAGACCTGTAATTTTGCTGTGCCGTCAGATAACTCCTGAGCCGATAGAGGCTCTTTCCTGCATTGTTAGACATCAGCGCACTGTTTCCTGTGCGTATTCTATGTAAATTACATGTGATAATCGCCACGCACGGCACAATGCCGGGTCCCGTGGTGCTAACGGAAACGGAGAGTAGATAAACGCAGGCAGGGCAGATTTGCATAGTCTTTGTGTTTTGGGCGCTGCTGAACGTGAGCCCTGAGGATTGGTGGGGATTTCCTCAAGGTTTTGTATAAGTAAATGCCTGCTTCCTCCCAGGGCCGGGGCCATTATGTACAGCAGACGGGGGTGGGTGTAAGACAGAGGGCGCAAACGGAATAACAAAATTACCTGGGAACGCGGGAGGAAGTATTAACCCCTGGAAGTGGCATCGGATACGGCACGGGTGTCAAACTCAATCGCGCAGGGGGCCAAAATCCAAAACACACCTTATGTCGCGGGCCGAACAGGATAAACATTTACTGAACACACTAAAAATAAACATTTAAAACTTTAAAAATGCAACTTTTCAACATAACTGTTAAAAAAAACAGGCAGGGATATTATTCCAGAATAAATCCACTTAGCTCTCCATAAAAATATATGTCCATCAATAACAATAAGATAAAACTTGGTTTTTAGGGTTAATTCTGAGTTTAGCTAGTATTTTAGCAACATGTTAACTTTTTTGGTTGATTTGGCATCCACTGAGGTTTTTTGGGCTGATACTGAGTTAAGCTAGTATTTCAGCAACGTGATAGCTTTTTTGGCTAATTTGGCAACTGCTGTAGTTTTTGGGGATAATTTTGAGTTAAGCTAGAATTTTAGCATCATGCTAGCTTTTTAGGCTATGCTACCATATACTCTGGTTTCTATGACTAATTCTGAGTTTAGCTAGTATTTTAGCAACGTGTTAGCTTTTTTGACTAATTCGGCAACTACTGAGGTTTTTGGGGGCTAATTTTGAGTTATGCTAGAATTTTAGCATCATGCTAGCTTTTTAGGCTATTTTAGCATTTTCTGTGGTTTCTATGGCTAATTCTGAGTTAAGCTAGTATTTTCGCAAAGTG